>NC_081411.1:358425317-358725317 GCF_030272615.1 Cryptomeria japonica | reverse complement strand
TTGAGTTGCTCAAACTTTCACCAAAACATAAGGATATCTTAGAGAAAGCTCTTATCGAAACAACCATTCTGAATGATTTGGATATTGATTGATTCCAAGCCATGGTTGCCCATATGACGATGCCACATAGCATATTTTTTTCTAAACATGATGATGTATCTTTAAATCATCCGTATAACACCCCACTATATATTGTGGTCTTAGTCTATAAACATCAGGTAAAAAGAGTATTAATAGATAGAGGAGATGGACTCAATATATGTGTTGGCATTTTTATGATGATGTTGTGATTACCATTGATGGACACACACTTGCTTTGATATCACTTTTTGTATGTATGAGTTGTGCTCAACTGTATTTGTTCCAACCGGTATTATGTATTATAGTTCTTAGACTATCGGTGTTTTGCAGAAAGTGTTTACTGGCCTCAAGCGGTTTGAGGTACTCATCATCTCACTCAGACTGAGAAATCCTTTGATGAACTCAAAGTCAAATATAAAGCCTCTCTAGAAAAAAGAAGAGAGCATGCTAAGAAACTGATGGAGCTTACTTAAAACAGTTCTTCTGATGAAGCAAACATGGAAGCCCTAGTTGAAGAAGTTGAAAAACTGAATGAGTCTAATGCCAACATAAGAAGGGAACTGGAAGGACTGACTATCAAAATGTGTCAAGAGCTTGAGAACTGGAGGAAAGTTGAAGATCTGGTAAAAGACAAAGATCATGAGATCTCCAAGCTAAAGCAATAAATCAGTGCACTTACCGCTCATTTACAAGAGAGTAAAGTGGAAAAAGAAGAAATGAAAGGTGAACTAAATATGACTATTTCTGAGAATGCAACCTTGAAGGAATCCAATGCTACTATTTCCAAGGAACTCACTGAGTCAAAGGAAATACTTGCCAAATTCAATAAGAGTACTGTTAAGCTAGAACAAAAGCTTGAATTAGCAAAACCGGTAAAGAATACCACTGGACTTGGTTTTTCTGGTTATGAGGAAGGTGAGACCTCTGGAACAAAAGATGGAGCATCAAAGAGGCAACCGACACCAAAGGATAAAGGTACGTAAAATTTCAAACCTGTTTGCTTTAATTGTCTCAAGGAAGGACATACTACTAATGTATGTAAAAATAAGGCTTATAATAATTTTCCTTACTTTCTAAATAATAAGCGTAGATCCAATAGATTCAATGGTAACTGTTATGCATGCAACAAGTTTGGGCATAGAGCATTTGAATGCAGGTCTATTATACACAACATTGGAAGATATCCTCAAAGGAGTCAAGGAGTTTTTCCTGAATCCTCTGTGAACCGAAATCCAAACCGGTATAATGCCTATGACCATCAGTCAGGTGGTGGTGGCTATCAAGCGACAACCGGTTGGAGAGCAACCTATTTGATTTGCCATGGTAGTGGTCACACTGCTGCAACATGTAGGAGGAAGAATGGTAGAATGAACAATGGACCATGGAGAGCACCAGGAATGGTTTGCTATCATTGCAACAAACCAGGACACCCTGCCAGAACCTGCATAATGAGAAATAACATATTCGATGATATACCAGTCACTTCGGAAGGAAAGATTGATGTTGAAACTGTTCAAGTAGATATGAAGACAACATGGAAGAAGAAACCTGAAGAAGTGTCATAAGAAGAACCGGTTTCTACACGTAGTGTGGAAGTCGCTGAACTGACAAACTAAGCTTCAAAAAATCTTAGGGGGAACAAATCAATGAAATGTTTCGAACCCCTAGTTTACACCGGTAAAAGACCTTAACTGGTATGTGTTACCTGTCAATCAACAGAAGACTGAATTTGTTTAAAAGATATTTTTAAGTCATTTTCACTTATCAATTTGCGATCGAAGAAATTCTCAAGTGCAGAGCGACCAAAGGCGATTTATTTTGCGATTCAGAGAGATTTCGAAAACTTTGAAGTAGAATCCGGAGATAGTATCAATCAATCAAGTGAATAACACTAAGCGGTGTTCCAAGCAACTGAAGTGGTGTGTTGCTAGCTACAGTGTCAAAGCCCTAAATCTCGATTTGCGAAGGTATTTTTTGAGTTTCTTTGTTTATCATGGCTTCTACTTTGCACTCCAGTTCAAGTGCACCTAGTGATTCAACGAATTTCATACAAAGGAAGATGAAATAATATGCCCTATCCTAGATACCCATTGGTGTTATAGTTGAGGAAGGTATTTCAGATTATATTGATTGCAAAATAGAAGACCTAGGATCCCTAGTGATCCATTCTTAGTTAGGTTTATTCTGCGGGGATGACAAGAAGATCAAACCAGAATACAACATCCTGTAAAGAAAGAAACTTCACAA
The DNA here is from genome assembly GCF_030272615.1 of Cryptomeria japonica. Lineage (NCBI taxonomy): Eukaryota > Viridiplantae > Streptophyta > Pinopsida > Cupressales > Cupressaceae > Cryptomeria > Cryptomeria japonica. The sequence goes on along the minus strand of NC_081411.1, from coordinate 358,722,989 downwards.
TGCGGTCAATTTTCTTGAAGAATTCACAGAAGATCACATCCACATCATCCTAAGAAGAGTGCACGGTGACAATATATATCTTGAGCGGACACATGACATCACACTAGAAGCGATTCATGCCGTCATCGATTTCTGTAATGTTGGAGAAGTGTCAGCCCAAAGGAAAGTCATTAAGATGGAAATGACCAAGCTCACCGGTTCTATGAGCAACCAATGGGGAATGACCGTTAACGCCATCAAGGATGAGTTGGTCAAGTATGCCTGCATGGTGATCGGATACCAAACATTCTATGCTAGCATAACTAATTTTGTCTTTGCTGTTGCGGTAAATGCTGCCTACAAAATGATCATGGAAGATGCATCATTTGATATATGCACCTATATGCAGAGGCAACTTTTGGTAAACCTGAAGTGTATCAAACAAGACAATGTCTTAAGATTTAAATTTGGACAACTGTTGGTAGGTTTGTTTTTCTATTTTCAAGGCTATTTTCTAGGAGTCGGTGATATTCAATGGTCTGCTGACCAACTAGTTACCAAGAAAATCAGAGAAAGTATTCAAGCGGTGGGAACTGGTTATCCTGAAGTCTTGAACAAATACTTTGATGAATTCAAGTGGAAGATGAGCCAGAGGATGAGGATATCCGATGATATTGTCAAGAAATATGAAGAGGACATTTTCTTTACCATCATAGTAGATGAGTGCATAATGGAGGTGGTTGAGCCCAGAAAGGAAGAAGTGGAGCCCATAGGATATGAGGTAATGTGTGACATGCTTGATGGGGATGCCTCTACCCTACTTGCCTCGCCTCTTGATCCAAAGAAGAAGAGAACCGACACCTAATTGGAAAGGCTAACACCAGTTGAAGAGCCTTTAGTGAAGAAGGGAAAGGTAGTGCCATCGATATCGGCATCGGTTACTTCAGCAAGTCCTAAAGTGACCAAGTAGTCACCGGCCAAGAAGAAATCGGAAGTTGCACCTGCCAAGGTTTTTGAAAGAAAGCATAAAACTAAGAGCAAATCACCAGATTCTGAGGATACAAAACCTAAAGTGTAGCCTAAAAAGACTAGGCAAACAAGGAAGAAGACAAAGACAACCAGCAATGGACCGACATCATCAGCACCAGTAAATATAGACATTTCCTCTTACAAACCATTGACATATTGTCAAAGAACTATCAAGAATATTAGGAGAAAAGTGCTAAGTGATTTAATAGATGAGTTTGATGATTTTAATGACAATGAAAAGGAGGAAGTCGAGTAGGAAGTTATTCAATATCTATGTATTAATGATTGGTCACCATCAGAAATTAGATCTGTGACATCGGATTCTTTATACAATTATTTAGATAATAAATGGCGCATTGTCATAGAAAAGGAATAGGAAATAAGAGAAGAAATATTTGCACAATATTTTCATGATGTGTCAAATTCAAAGATCTATGAAGTTATGGTTAAATACAAAGGCTTCTTTTTCAAGAGAAGAAGAAGACTCTTGTTACTAGAAGGCAAAGTCCCTGAAGTGGTGAAAGATACACACTCAATGCCAAAGCCACTCTAAGGTTGCACCAAGTGTCTAAAGCCAACAAGAAGGCTGAGCAAGAACCGGAAATTGGAAAATCGGATGAGGTATATGACAGTGAAGGAATTAGATGAGGTATATGACAGTGAAGGAGAACCGGTCATTGAAAAGATGGACACAATTGACGTTGATGCTTTGGATGGTGAAAATGTCACTCTGGATGCAACAAAGGAAAAGGCTGATAAAGAGATAGTGGACAAGGAAAAACAGGACAAAGAAAAGGCTGATAAAGTGCAAGCGGAGAAAGAGAAAAAAAATCAAGAGGAAGAGAAGAGGAGAAAAAGAAATAGGAAGAGGAGAAGAGAAAAGAAGAAGAGAAAAGGAAACAAGAAGAGGAGAAGAGGAAACAGGAAGAGGAGAAGAGAAAACAAGAAGAGAAAAGGAAACAAGAACAGGAGAAGAGGAAACAGGAAGAGGAGAAGAAGAAAAAGGAAGAGGAGAAGAGAAAACAAGAAGAGGAGAAGAAGAAAGAAGAAGAGAAGTAGAAGGAAGAAGAAAGGAAGAAGGATGAAGAGAAGAAAAATAAAGAAGAAGAGAAACAAAAGAAGGCAGAACAGGAAAAGCAAAGAGCTGAAGCGAAGAAGGAAGCAGCAAAGAGCACACATGTGGAGACACCAAAGCCAACCGGTAGTCAAGCCAAACCAGCTGACATTACCAGTCCCATTGACCTCCAATTTGTAAATGAGTCGGAGCTGCTCCAAAGAATTAAGCTTGCATAGGAACAACTGAAAGCATTAAGGAAGAAAAAGGAGCAAGATGTTATTCAAACTGCGGTTGAAACTCTTACCAGTTTGATTCCTGGTACTAACCTCCCCAGTACCGATTCCTCTTTGGCCCAACTAAAACTTCTATGTATAGTTGTGGAGGACCAGGTACAATGCTTGGAAGAGGTGGCTGAAGCTAATGCACATAAAAAGTATCAAAAGGCACTAAACACTTCCTTAGTGAAGAAACTGAACGAGCTCCGGTCTGAACTTCAGAAAGAACCGAAGGACTTAAGAGATGCTATGGATGAGGGAAAATTGGTTCTCAGTAAGATAAGCCAACCCCATCTATTTTGTGATGATGTGCTTGCACAGAAAGAAAAATTGCAATCTGATTTGCAGGCATTTATAAGCACCTTCAAGATGCCCTATGATTTCTTCACTACATATGGGCAAACTGTTCACCAGTTTTAGCTCCAGTCTGCCAGAATCAAGTTGGAGATCACCAACCGGACCAAAGATTTGTGGGAAATTCAACTGGTTCTACTACCCAGACTGCAAATAGTTCAGAAATACTATCTCAATCTGGATGCCTTAACGGTCACTCAAGAGATGAGCACCATTGATGCCATGGAAGAACAGGTATCCCAGATGCAAACAAAAAGTGAGGTGGCTACCTCATTACTTGAGTCATGGTCTTTATCCATGAAGACCTTTATGCAGGATTTTAAATTGGTTTTTGATAAGTTTCACTCATTATTGTCATAAACATTTATTATATTAATGATAATGAGAAATAGGGGTTATTCTGCAATACTTTGTCATTGTTGGCAAATGGGGAGTAGTATTTTGTCTTTTAAAATTTTGAATGCTATGTATACTTTCATGTTATCTCTTTAAGGGAATAGTATACATTGTATTTTTTGAAAAAGGGATAGTGTATATGCTTAGGGGGAGTAATTTTGATTTATGGCATATTTTGTTGTAAAACACTTAGATGTCAAAATTTTCCTAAGTGTTGCCATCAATTCCAAAGGGGGAGATTGTTGACATTTTTGATGATGATGTTGTGATTGTCATTGATGGACACAGACTTGCTTTGAGATCACTTTTTGTATGTATGAGTTATGCTCAACCAGTATTTGTTCCAATCGGTATTATGTATTATAGTCTTTAGACTATCGGTGTTTTGCAGAAAGTGTTTACTGATCTCAAGCGGTATGAAGACCCAAGCGGTATGAAGACCTCAAACGGTTCGAGGATCCCAAAGCGGTATGAAGGAACAAAGCGGTTCTTATCATTTTTCCTAGTCTTCATTTTGAAAAACCGGTAATTGGTAAAATGTGTGAACTGGTAATCGGTAAATGTATGAACCAATATTACTCTGTGATGAGTTACCAACAGGCATTTTTGTGATGATTTATCATCCATCGACACTTTGGTGGTAATTTTGTGTCGTGTTACCAAATGTGTCCAGATGCACTAAACCTAGGAACTTGCAATGTAATCCTATTGGACTGACATGAAATCAGATTCCTTTATAAGGACATCATGTCTAGGGTTTTAGGTGTTGTTAGGGTTTTACGTGATTGATGAGGTTTTTGTATGTGCGATCACAGAAGAAGATTAGGTCTGTGTGAAGAAACAAAGTGTGGAGATTTCAAAGACTGAAGTAATGCTAAAATGCATTAACAATGAGCTAACAAGGATCTAACCAAGCATACTATGCTAGTATTTAGATCATTCACTTGTTGATTACTCACATCTTCAACAAGTCTGAAACCCTTAACTGGGTAGGCCTAGCAAAGCCTTTGTAAATCCTCTAACAAGGTGGTTCACAACTATGGATATGAAATCCTCTCACAAGGTAGTCTTTAATCGGACTTATCTCCTAACAGAGATCGAGATTCCCAACAAGATCTATTCTGGTGAGGAACATTGTATGACCTTAACCGGTCTGACCTTAACCGGTCTGGTTACTATTCTATAGATAGTTACTTGTGAGTTTCATCTCATCGTGGTCTTTTCCATTTGGGTTTCCATGTCAAAATCTCTTATGTTATGGTGATTGTTCTCTTGTGGGTGAATGCTTTATTTGTTGTTTGGTTTGCATTTGTCTTAACTGGTTTGTTAGTAAATTTGATATACTAGTTAACTGCTAAACTGGTTAAGTGTTTGAGTTCAATAATTTTTGGTATACTAATTCACCCCCCCTCTTAGTATTCATCAATATGTACTCTAAAGCTTATCAGTGCATTGGGCTTCTTTGAGAAGGCTATTGATCCAAAAAGAAAATCATTGTCAAAGCCTATGATGATGAAGAAAGATCATCTGAAGGAATTATGATACTACCCATTCAAGTAGGTCCTATACAAAGAGACACCATGTGCCAAGTCTTGGACATAGACTTGACATACAATATATTATTGGGTCATCCATGGATCCATGAAATAAGAGAGGTACCTTTCATGTACCATCAACGTATCAAATTCCCCTACAATGGACAGGAAATTTCAATATGTGCATATAATAACCCTTTTCAATATTACAATGCTATGGGGGTAGCTCAAGATAGCTTGTTTCCACACAACAAGAAGGCTGAAGCTTCCTCATCATCCAACCATCAAGAATAACTCAAGTCTCTATCCATGAACTTCAATCAAAACATGAAAATAAAGGACCAAGGCATGGGGGAGTACTCTTTTGAACCCTTGTGTCTATCTAAATTGCCAACTTCACCAAGGTCTTTTGGACAACGTTCCACATCAAGACATTAGGCAACAAAACTTATCACCACGTTTGATGGTAAATTTATCCAAATGGGCACAGTGGCTGAAGAATCGAAAGATAAAGACATCCTTAGTTGGCTATACAAGCATGAAGAAGAAATCAGAGCTGCTACCATAGAAGTAGCCGTACCAACAAAACAATATGGAAATGGGTTCTGGATCATGCAACGAATGGGATACAAAGGAAAAGGACCTATTGGCAAGCGCCAAGAAGGCATCATAGAACCCATACAACTTTGTTCACATATTGCAAAAGACAAAACAAGAATTGGGTATGAGCAACATGTTTCACCTGTGCAGAAGAAAAATCACCATCAAAAACCTCAATAGAAAGAAAAGAAAAAACATAACAAAGACTCATGGCAAGAAGAACTAAACCAAGAAGAAGAAAAGACAAGGAAGGAGAAAAATCATGAAGAAAATGAGAAATGACAAGAAGAACTCGCTATTCAAAGGGAGGAAGCTTCTTATAAAAAAGTACATCACGTACAATAACCTGATCAAACGAAGGTTAAGCCACAGCCTAAAGAAATTGCTACTCATAGAAAGGAAATGGTGTATGAACAAATTCAAAGAGTACAAGAAAGCATCGATCCCGAATCAGAACAAGCTACTAAACTTGTGTCAGTTATTAGTGATCTTTTCTCACCATACAATATACCTCTCAGATTCAGTGAGGTAACCCAGGACAGTGATTTTGAAACCGATTCCAATGACTATGAGTGGGATAGTTGTTCTAATGCTACTGAAGATATTGAGGTGGCTACAATCCATGCATACACACCCATTTCCCATGAGGAATAAGGCTCAAGATCTTGACCATTTGAATTCGGACCACAACATATCTATGAGGCTAGTGAGAACGAGCAGTGACAATATGAACAAGGAAATTTTGAAGAGAATACCATCGAAAACCTCAAGAATATCATAGACCTCACCGATATCCCAAACAACTATGATGATATATCCATCATGATACTTACAACAACTGATCTTAACCCGACAAATGACTCCCTACCGATCATATATCCCGATCTCATAGACTAGGAAGAACCTAAATATCATGATATACCAATATTCGTGAATGATGAATCAATTGTCCAATACATGTGCCCAATCAACCAGAAAACATGATCCACCAGTAAACCACATAACGATGTCTGCAATCAGGAGAGTGCCAAATCTCTTAGTCACAAAAATGAAATAAAAAGTGGATCTAATGGTGAAAACCATTTAATGGCAGTGTTAGATCGCAAAAACAAAAAAGTAAAAATAAAGGATGTATTTGAAGGTGAAAACCTTATTGAGGCACCTAAAGATGGGAGACTTGACACTCTTCTTGACATTACCAGGAAAGGTCGCCAATCTTGATTGAGCCAACTCAATCAATAAATATCAACATTGAAGCAACAATCAAAACCATACATATGACATAATCACTCACAGAAAAAGAACAATCAGATTTTATCAAATTCTTCAAGGAGAAGCAAATCAATTTTGCTTGGTCTTATGCTAATATGCCAAGGGTGGATCTGAATCTAATCATGCATCACTTATCCATTGCTCCTAGAGCTAAACCTATCCAGAATAAATTAAGGAAGATGAATCCGCATGTGGCATTATTAGTCAAAGCAAAATTGAAAAAGTTGTTAGATGTCGGATTCATCTGACCTATAGACTATGCCAAATGGATCTCACATATTGTACTAGTTTTCAAAATAGATAAAAGTGTAAGCATTTTCATAGATTTTAGAGACCTAAATAAGACACGAAGCATCGACACCATTGTTGATCTAATAGCAGGGCATGGAATACTATCTCTCATGGACGGTTTTTTAGGCAATAACCAAATCAAGATAGCTCCAAAGGATCAATATAAAACTGCATTCAACTATCCATGGGGAACATATTGCTGGAACATCATTCCTTTTGGCTTGAAAAATGCTGGTGTAACTTATCGAAGAGCCATGACAACAATCTTCCACGACATGATGCATACTTTCGTGGAGGATTATGTGGATGATTTTCTAGCTAAATTGTTCACCCGAGTAGAACACCTAGGCATCCTAGATAAAATCTTTCAACGATTGGAGCAATTCAATGTCAAATTAAACCCTAAGAAATGTGTCTTTGGGGTCACATCTGGATAAATTTTGGCCTGCATTGTATCAGAAAAGCGCATTGAAGTAGATCCAGCAAAGGTTCAGGCTATCATGGAAATGCCAACTCCTAAAAATATTAGCCAGCTACGATCCCTGCGGAGTAGGATATAATCCATCATGCAATTTATTGCTCAGTTAGTGGATAAATGTCTTCCATTCAATCATCTGCTTCATAAGAATATACCTTTCAGATGGGAAGACAAATGTGCAGAATCATTCCACCAGCTCAAACAATATCTGATGAATCCAACAATTTTGGTACCATCAATAGTAGGTAAGCCACTCATTCTCTATATATCAACAACAAAAGTATCATTGGGGGCACTACTAGCACAAGAAGATCCAGTAGGGAAAGAGAGGGCAATCTATTACATCAACAGGACTTTGAACAGATATGAACTCAATTATGCATTCATTGAAAAGGCTTGCTTAGCAGTGGTGTTTGCTTCTCAAAAGTTTCACCACTATATGCTAGCCCACACAATCAAGTTGGTAGAAAAGATCGATCCTCTCAAGTATCTACTCAGAAAGGCCACTCTCACAAGAATATTAGCTAAATGGGTCATGATCCTAAGTGAGTTTGACATTCAATACACAGAGCGGCAAGCTATCAAAGGACAAGCAATTGCAGATCAACTGGCAAAAGAACCACTACCAGACCAACACCCACTATAGGTGGAATTTCCAGATATGGATGTGCTCACTATCACACCCAAGCAATGGACCCTATACTTTGATGGATCCTATACACAACATGGATCAGGTGCCAACATCCTGTTTGTCACTCCAGAGGAGCACACAATTCCAAGATCTTACAGACTGATGTTTCCATGTACCAACAACATTGTTGAATATGAAGCCTTGGTAATCGAAATCAAAGTGGTTGTAGAATGGAGAATCATAGTATTAAGAATCTATAGGGATTCTCAATTAGTTATCAATCAGATCAATGATGACTATCAGATAAAAGATGATAAGCTAATGTCTTATAAGAGAATGGTGGATGACTTCAAAAATTAATTTGTACACATCACCTTTGAAGATATTCCAGGATTGGACAATAGAGCTATCGTTGCAATGGACACTATTGCCTCACTTCTAAAAATTCTAGATAAATATAATCATTACGAATTCCTGGTGGAGCAATTGTTTTTCCCAGTCTATGATAATTCTGCATCCCAAGTCATTTGTGCCCTGACTAGTTCTGATTCTCCTCTATATGGGAAGATATATGACTATCTCAAAAATAATACCCTACCACTCGACCTATCTCACAACAAAAATTGAAGCTTCATATGACAAGCCATCCGCTATACCTTAACCGCTGGCACACTTTACCACCGAGGTCTAGATGGTACTCTTCTTTGATGCCTCGATCATAATGAATCTGACTCTGCCTTACATAAGCTTCAGGAAGGTATTTGTGGTATGCATTCAAGTGGTCCTACTCTCTCTAGGAAATTTTTGAGAATGGGATATTATTGGCCAACAATGGAAAGAGAGTCCTATAAATTTGATAGGAAATGTACTAAATGTCAAATTCATGGTAACCTCATACATGCACCAGCACAAGAGCTACAACCATTCACCACATCTTGGCCTTTCTATCAATGGAGACTTGATCTGGTAGGAAATATTCACCCTTCCTCTTCAAATGGGTATAAGTTCATTATCACCACCACATAGTACTTCACCAAGTGAATCGAAGAAGTCCCAATGACCACCGTGACTAGAAAGAAGATCTCATCATTCATCCTCAACTATCTCATTTGTAGCTATGACATTCCTAGTTCCATCATCACAAATAATAGACATCCTTTCAAGAATCAAGATGTGCGAGAGCTAGGTAAACAATTCCAAATCCAACGTCGCTTTTCCACACCATACTACCCATAGGGGAATGGCCAAGCAAAAGCATCAAACAAAACAATCCTGAAAATCCTCAAGAAAGCAGTGAATGATGCTGGCAAGGATTGGCATGTACAACTCAATCCGACACTTTGGGCCTATAGAATGAGTATCCGCACACCTATAGGGGCTAGACCATATTCATTGGTGTATGGTTCAGAAGCAATTCTACCTCTTGGGGTAGAAATCCCATCTCTCCAAGTATCTTTGAAGGGCCTCATACCAGATGAGGAATATCGAGTGAATATGTTGCAGGAACTAGAGCTTCTTGATGAAAAATGACAACGTGCCTATGACCATCTCAAGGCATATTAGAAACGAATTTGCAGAAGCTATAATCACAAAGTCATCCCAAGGGCTTTCAAAATTGGTGAACTTGTCCTAAAGGAAAATCCCAGAAATCAATAAGATCGAGAAAGGAAGGGGAAGTTTGAACCTAACTAGTTAGGGCCATTTGTCATCATATCTACCTATGGATCAAGAGCATATCAATTGTCAACTTCAGAAGGGGATGTGCTCGACGAACCAACCAACAACATCCATCTAAAGAAATTCTATACTTGAGTCATCCAATGCACAGATCAAGCAAAAAAATTAAAAAAATTTAAAAAATACAAAAAAAATGAAAAAGAAATCAAAAAGTGCAATAAAAACAAGTGGTGAAAACTTGGCAACAAGTGTCACTTATGAGAGAATGGCTCCTCCATCTATCAGTACTTATATCATATCTTTGGTCCATCTGATCTGAGCCCATAGCCATTGCAGAACACTTGTACACACCACATCAATCCTGGACATACTTAGCATAGTCACTATCCTTGATTTATCTGAATTAGTTAATCTAATTCATATCCCACCATGTCTTGGTGATCAGTGTAAAGATCCATATCAAGTTCTATCTAGAGTGGGGATAGGTTTGTGACCTTGGTGAGGGCGTTTCTCCTTGAGGCTTTTCAACATCAGACCGAACACGTAGTAGGACAACAAGGATCAAAACAACCAACAAATGACAACGACAATGGAAGAAAACTAGATATCATAGAATTGAACGGATTGAACAAAAGATCTATTTGCAATATGTTTTACTTGAGAAGAATACATTTCCAATAGCATGCATGCTTACTTATGGTTGTTAATTTTTTCTTATCATATCTCCTAAGTGACTCAAGGATGTCTGAAATGACTAGAGAAGCAACGAAGGAATGTCATGTTTTATTTGTCTGTTGTCTGGGAGTGAAGCCTTCTATTATGAAAATTTGTCTTGCGACGTGATCAGGTAACATATCACTGAAGACATTTCGGATTCGTATAGGACAAAGGTTAACTCTTGTCTGTTTTACACAAGAAACAATCGTGTCATCTTGGTTCAATTATACCTCGACACTTGTGTCATCTTGCAATATCGAAATCCATGTAAGTTGTACTCAGGTCATTATGGTTCAATTATACCATAATGATTGTATCAAATTTTAACAAATCAAGGCTCGATGATGAAAACAATGGAAGCGTTGGCACTTTGATCAAAATAGATGATAACTTTTGGGAATGAGAAGGCATATCATCATTATCATCAGTCTCATGTGAGCTTCATATTGACAAAATCAAATCAACGCTTCATATCAAAATCAATTTTCATATCCAGGGAATCATATTGACAACTTTGGCAACAACATCATATCGCCAAATTTTGATGAAAAATTGAGCATTTTTCTTTGAATCAACATGTGGTCACACATTAACTCAAAGAGGGACGAATTAGAATCCCACATATCTCAATCTATTAATGAATCCTCCATCTTTAGCCTAATAGAATCCCACACATCTCAATCTATTAATGAATCCTCCATCTTTAGCTTGCACATCTCAAAATTGTTATTGCAGACACCTAAAAGTTACACAACAAATTAAGTGGATTTTATTCATTTAATTATCCTTAATTCTTCTAATTAATTAAGTGTATATTATTATTGGTGAAAATTGTAAACATGGATTGAGTAACTTTCAATCCTAGCCCTTGTTGAGATTATTCAATCTCAGCCCTTCATTGCCCTATTTTCCCTATAAATAGAGCTCTCATTATTCATCATCCATATATCCAAGTCTTTGTGCATCAAACTTATAGTCTCATTTCATCAAGTATTGTTAAAATCTCTTTAATAATAGTAATTAGATCATTTCGTTTTGCATATCATTTAGCAATATCATGTAATTAAAATCAATCATCATTGCCCTAGGAGGTAAGGGTTAAGGTTAGGTTAGAGTTATCAATTGGATAAAGCTTCTACCCAAAGGGTAAACTCTTGTGCAAGGGTTAATAGGATAACTAGGGTCAAAGCCATAAGTGCTTGATGAGACCCTTGGGTTAGATGAGGGTTGAGTTAGAAAGAAAGTCTCTAACCATGTGGGAAGGGTTGAGTTAACCATTAACGGTTTGGAAGACTTTAAAGGTTAACTTGTTGAGGACATAAAGCCTTTAATTCATTTCAAAAACTTTGAGACATTTTTAAGAAGCGACTTCTCTTAAGGAATGTGCAAATATTTAAGAGATGAATTAGGTTAATTAAGATAAGATTAGAAGAATCTAGAAGGCTCTAGAAGAGGTTTAGGAGGCAAGTGGGAGATCTAGGATTTTGCAAGTGGGTGGGGGAAAAGAATTTAATTAAAATTAAATTAATTTATTTTAATTTTGGTTACAACTTACATTTGTAGGATTTAAATAAATATTGATTTATTTAAATGTGATTTTTAATTTTGCAAGTGGATGGTTTTAATTAAATGGGCTCGAGGGATTTAATTAAAAATGGCTTAGAAGTGGATTTAATTTAAACATTTTTCTTAATAGAATCTCACATATCTCAATCTATTAATGAATCCTCCATCTTTAGCTTCCACATCTCAAAATTGTTATCATAAATCTTCTCCGCCTCTATTCTCCATGATGAACTTGTCATCTAAAATTTTATACAACACCACAAATTACATTCTACATAAGCTCCCACTCAAATCTAGAAATTATCTCAAAAAATCTAACAACCCACAATTAAAACAAATGGTTATCAAGCTTTGATACCAATTTTAAGGAAGTTAAGATATTAGCACAACTTCCTATACTAATCTTGAGAGAAGGCTTATGCAATTTTTTTCTTCAGATATTTAAAATAGCTACAAAAATAAAATAGAAATAAACATATATTTCATGCATACTACAATGCAATGATTTGCATGGGGAAATCCCTTTCAAAAGAAAAATTGCACACTCCATAATCTACCCAATATATTAGTTAAAAACTATATGATTATAATATACTAAATCAATGTAAGTTTCTCAAAAGAGTATCACTAACTACAGATTCAAAGGCAACTCAATATCTAAAAGAATCTTACACAAAACCTCCATCTCATGTACCTAGTTTATAGGAGATTCAATACATGAAACTGTTAAATAGTATTATAACCATGAGCTAAAACTATCCAAAAGTAGTTGACAATATTATCTCTGACCATAGATGCCCTATGTTGTGTTCAAACAAACATTAACATGTGTAACTTATCCTTACAACACATTTATGTGTCCAACATATTTTCACATCTTCCATTTTAGGAGATGCAACTTTCGGAGGCCATCACTTTTAGTTTGAAAGTTCAGTTGTTGAATTGTTTGGACTTTCAAAAGATTATGAAGTGTCTATCAAGCTATAAACCACTAGATCAAGTAGGAGCACTTTTGGACCCAAAATGCTTCTAAGGCTTTCAAAATGAAGTTTAAAAATTTTAAAAATAAAAAAAAATAATGTCTTTGAACAAATTCATATGATCTTGCAACAAAAATTTACTTGTGTGCATATTTAGCCAATCCATAGCATTGGGGAAACTTTCAGATCAGTTTGTGTTGAAATATTAACTTATTATGAATAATCACCTTATGTAATTTCAAGGTTGAGACACCATTTTCCTAACAAATGAGGCTAGTTTTAATGCCCCAGTTGAAGGACCAAGGCAAAACCCAATAAAGAAAAATTATTTTAAGAGTGAACAACATCATTGAAAATTGGATGATGACTTTTTTCATTTGCACTACAAGGCGCACACACAAGTGTCACAAGAACACTACAACATAGAAGAATGACTACACAAGACCTCACCATTGCATTTAAGAAAGGTGACACTAGTAGAAGACTAACAATTATGGGACAAGTTTACCACAATAAACCAATGAGAGAAAGGATGACACCTCGATGATGGCTGGTAAAACTCACGATCATGTTCTCTCACAAAACCTGATGAGGATGATATGAGAGGTTCATCAACCTTCAATCCATGTCAAACCATTCTTACCAACTCTTATCCATAGCACTGATGATACACTCAAAATATTGACACCAACAAAGGGTTCCTAAGATCCAAAATTATTTGTCTAGATGCTAAAACTATCAATTTCTATGATAATGAGTAGGATGAGGGCATAGTCACCTTGACTCCACTCAACAAAACTCAAAATGATCATCAAACTGATAACTCAATGATGAACGGATAGTACCAAACGGGTACTAAGAGGGGGGGTGAATCAGTATAGAAAAAAATACATTCCTAAAACTAGTTTGTTAGTAGACATTATGCTTTGGCAGACAAACAATAACACCGGTCTTAAATAGAGTACAACCAGCAAAACCCAGAATAACTGAGACAAGCATAAACTGGTTGATACTTATCTTTTCATACAATCTAACACTTCATTTCCATTTCACCCTAGTGCATGAACAGGTAATCTATCATCAAAAATATATAAACAGCTAGATCAACATGATTTACCTTCAGACACAAATCACTTAAACCATCACATGAATAACACCACACATGACACACAAATTTTTCACATGGAAACCCAACTGGGAAAAACCACAGTGGGGATGAATACCCACAAGTTGTTTTTGAACACTTTAGAAGTCCGCTTTGTTAGGAGCCTTGTCCGATTAAAGACTGATACAATAGGTTCTGTTAGGAACCGATCCTATTAGGGATCACCCGATTTAGGGATGGCTAGAATACCCAATTAAGGGTTAAACCCTGTTAAAGGTTACCTTGTTAGAGGATTTCAAGAAATCAATGGTTTTGAGTCACCCTGTCAAAGGATTTACAGTAAGCCAGTTAAAGCTACCCTGTTAACGGATTTCCCAACTGTTGAAGTGGTTAGAGATCAACAGGTATTATAATGATCTAGTAACAACACTGAATACCAATGCAGATCCACTTTAGCTCTTCACCTTTTGCACTTACACTCTGCAGGTATCACTTCTCTCCTTTAGTTTGGCAAGAATCACGTATCTCTTCACTTGGATACACACACACAAATTTTGCCAACAACCTCAGAAAGAAACACAATAATGACCTTATAGGAAATAGATAGGTCGGTAGCATAAACCCTAAGCACTAAACCCTAAACTTGTTAGGTTAAGCAATTCAAATGGTTCAATCCTAACCATTGAGCACATTGCATTAAATGCAACAGTCTTGAACCGATCTCAAGATGTTCTCCATCATTTGTTTTCCATCGCTTTCATGGCAACTGATAACCCATCACGCGTTTTCACCATTTACAGACTTTGCACATTCCCGAGGTAGAAAGGAACAATCTCCTTCATGCAAGATCCTTCACACGCACAAGGCTGACGTGGCAACATGATTGAGTCACTCATCACACAAAGAACCTGATTGAGTCACACAGGCTTGAAGCACTTCAACTGGAAACCCTGAAGTTCAGACTACCAACTGGTAGTCATACAAAGCTTCCATGTACCGGTTCCCATATCCACATGCCGGTTCACCTTGACCAAACACACCGCTTCACAATGTTATACCGATTCTCACATATATCAGTTCTTGGTAACATACCGGTTCTCTCTTCTTTAGCATATTGACATCAATGACAACATACAATGTCATCATGTCCTTATACTAGTTCACATATTGCCAACAATCTCCCCCTTTGGTATTGATGGCAATATACAAAGATATCTCTCTGCTTCACATCCTCTCCCCCAATTTTTGCAGATATCTTCTTCACTTCACTTCTTCTCCCCCTTTGACAACAATGCCAAAGTGGAGGCACAAGCTTCCCTGTTCCATTATGCTACTCCCCCTGAGGAGTAGCATCCTTCAACATATCAATCCTGGAAAAAAATTTGACTATGCAATACTTGACTAATGTGGAGCATGTACCTTTAGTTCACCTCCTGAAGGGGCAGCACCCTAATTCACCTCTTAAGTACATAAATGTAGCCTTTGGGAGAGGCTTGGTGAATATGTTTGCTAACTGCTCCTTACTAGAAATATGTTCCAGTGCAATCTCTTTGTTCTGAACCTTTTCCCTTAAGAAATGATACTTAAGCTCAAAGTGCTTGGTTCTAGAATGTAAAACTGGATTCTTGGAGATGTTAATTGCACTAGTATTGTCACAAAATATACTTACCGGTTCAGATACATGAACTTTGAAGCCATTTAATATGTGCTTCATCCAAATTGTCTGAGTGTAGTTCATGAAAGCTGCAACATACTCTGCTTCCATTGTAGACTGAGAGATACAACTCTACTTCTTACTCATCCATGAGACCAGTCTACCACCGAGAAAGAATGCACCACCGGTTGTTCTCTTCTGGTCGTCCACATTACCTGCCCAATCAGCATTTATGAATACTTTCAAGTTGAAATCCTTGCTATATGGATACCACAATCCATAATCAATAGTTGCCTTCAGATACCTAAGAATCCGCTTGACTGCAACCAAGTGGGATTCTCTTGGACTTTTCTGGAACCTTGCAGTAATGCTAACTGCATGTGCAATATTTGGTCTACTATGCACTACATAATGCGACTTACCAATCATTGATCGGTATTCCTTCTCATTAACCAATCCTGAGTCATCCTCTTTGGATAGTTTACAACCAGTCACCATCGGTGTACCAACCGGTTTGCTATCTTCCATGCCAAAGGTCTTCAACACCTATTTGACATACTTGGACTAAGTGATAAACATTCCATCTTTCATCTGCTGAATCTGCAGTCCAATGAAGAACTTAATCTCCCCTATGAGTGACATGTCAAACTCTTTCTTCATCTCATCTACAAGCTCATGACCCATCTTGTCATCTCCACCAAAGATAATGTCATCCACAAATACCTCACAAATCAAGATTTGATCTCCTTCAGATTTCAAGTAGATATTTCTATCTTCGCTTGTTCTCTTAAATCCAATCTTCACAAGATGGGAGTGCAGGCATTCATACCATGCTCTAGGTTCCTGCTTTAGACCATATAAGGCTTTATGTAGCTTACACACCATGTCACTGTCTTCAAATAGGGCAAACCCATCTGGTTGCTCTATATACACCTCCTCTTCAAGTACACCATTTAGGAATGCAGATTTTACATCCATTTGATATACTTTGAATCCTTTAAAAGCTACATATGCAAGAAGCATACGAATTCCTTCCAATCTAGCTACAGGAGAAAAGGTTTCTCCATAGTCTTCTCCTTCTTCTTGGGCATATCCTTTACACACCAGTCTGGCTTTGTTTCTAATCATTGTGCCATCCTCATTCAACTTATTTCTGAAAACCCATTTGGTACCGATGACATTTTTATGCTCCGATCTGGGTACCAAAGACCATGTACCATTTCTCTCTATCTGGTCAAGTTCCTCTTCCATTGCCTTGATCTAGTCTTCATCTTTATGTGCCTCTTTGAATGATTTAGGCTCAAATTCAGAGATCATACATGAGTTTTCTCTGACCTTTCTTCTTGTAAGGATTCCTGCATCCTTATCTCCTATGATTTGCTTAGGATCATGATTCCGCTTGACATACCAAGGAATGGTCTTAACAGATTCCTCTTGCTTTTCTTCTTCATCCTCATCTCCATCATTCTCAGCACCTACATCTACCAGTGAACACTATTATTGGTACTTGGTTGACTGGCAACCGGTTCCTAGAAGGTTACAACCGGTTCATTTACCGCTTGCTCACTGTCAGTTTCCTCAGTTTTCTCAGAGTTTTCATCAACTCTCACATTGATGCTTTCCATAATTCTCTGAGTCCTATTATTGAAACACTTGAGAGCTTTGCTCTTGGTGGAATACCCTAGGAATATTCCCTCATCACATTTCACATCAAATTTTCTCTGGTGTTCACTCCTCTTGATGTAACATTTTCTACCAAACACTCTAAAGTAGCTAACCATAGGTGTCTTACCAGTCTAATGCTCATAAGGAGTTTTATCCTTACCTTTCTTGATGAGTATCCAGTTCATTGTGTAGACTGCAGTGCTCACCGCTTCTCTCCAAAGGTGTGAGCAACCTTTCCTTGAATCAACATTATTCTTGTTGCTTCAACCACAGTTTGATTATTCCTCTCTGCTAGGCCATTCTGCTGTGGAGTGTGGGGGTAGACAGTTGCCTCTTGATGCCATGTTCTTCATAGTACTTGTTGAATTCACTAGAAGTGAATTCCCCTCCTTGATCAGTTCTAAGGCACTTGATCCTTTTACCGCTTTCCTTCTCTACTAATGCTCTGAAAGATTTGAACTTTCCAAAAGCTTCAGACTTATCTTTTAAGAATGTGACCCACATCATTCTTGAGCAGTCATCAGTGAGAATCATGAAGTACCTATCACCCTGCACACTCCTAGTTTTCATAGGACCACACAAATCAGTATGCACAAGATCAAGTAAATTGTCAACAATGAAAGGTTTACCTTTAAAGGTTGAGAAAGAAATTTTCCCCAGTTGACACTCTTTGCACAAGGTGTTTTCCGGTTTGCTCAGCACCGACAACCCTCTAACTGCCTTGATCTTACTGGCCTTCACAATGTTATCAAAGTTTACATGGCAAAGTCTCCTATGCCATATCCAGCTGTCATCGAACTTGGCCATAAGACATGTACTGATATTTGCATTAAGCTAAAATAGGTTACCTTTGGTCTGCATGCTGGTGGCCACCAATTCACCATTCTTTCCTTTGATTCTGCACACTCCATTCTTGAATTCCAGAGTGAGACCACTATCATTTAGCTAGAAAACACTCAGAAGGTTGTGTTTGAGACCATCAACCCAATACACATTGTCAGCACTACTCTTTCCATTCAGAGAGATGGACCCTTTGCCTTTGACCATACATGGTGCATCATTACCAAAGTGAACCACACCACCATCATACTCTTCCAAGGATATAAACTTGCTCTAGTCACCAGTCATATGGTGAGAACAACCACTGTCAATAATCCACTCATTGGAATTATCAAAGCGGGAGACAAAAGCCTTCTTGTCTGACACATCTTCCTTGACAGCAACAAACACAATATCTTCATTTTCTTCATCTTCTGATTCCTCATCTGTGACACCTTCATCCACTACCACAAAACAGTTTCTCCGGTTTCCTCCTTTGAATTTCTTGAACCTTTCTAGTTTGTCCTTGTTGTCACCATTAGGACGATTTACAGTAATATGTCCTATCCGATTACAAGAAAAGTATTTCAAAGGGAGCTTACCTTTGTATTTACCAGTTACTTTAGGGAGTTTCCTAGCAAGAAGAGCTTCAAACTCCATCAAAATCTCCTCATCATCCATTTCTTTTCTCTATATTGGTTCACCATTGGTGCTTTCTTCTTTTCCTTTTCTGGATGGTACAACACAAGCTTTAAAAGTTGATTCAATCTTTTGAATATTGCCATCAAAACTATTTAGCTCATAGGCTATCAACTTTGCAATGATGGAGTCTAGGGATACCTTAGTCTTGTCTATTGATCTCAACTCCTGAATAGCAGCAACCCTTATTGTATAGACTGGAAATAAGGATCTCAGAACTTTGCTTGCCATAGTGGAATGTTCCATTTTACCACCCGCACTCTTGATATCTCCGACAATAGTTTTGATTCTTATTCCATACTATTGAATGGTCTCACCTTCAACCATCCACATGTCTTCAAACTTCCCTCTAAGGCTTTCTTCCTTAACTTGTTTTACATGCTCATCACCACCATAGATATTTTCAAGAGTATCCCATACTTCTTTGGGATTTACTTTATCTTGGACATCAATAAACTCAATTTTAGATAAACTACTAATTAGGGCTTCCATGACTTGCCCATTCTCCTACATCTCTCTCTTTTGGTCATTGGTAAGAGTACCGATAGGGGCAACATAAGCATTCTCAGCATAGCTCTAGTGTTGAGCACCCATGCTTCTGATGTATATCTTCATTCTTTCTTTCCATATATTAAAATTATCTCTATTGAACTTTGGACCTTCCCTCTTCATCATTAGACTGGGATCTTTTCCTCAAGCGATTAAGCTTATAACACAAAGGACCTGGAGGATGCTCTGATACCAATTGATAACTCAATGATGAATGGATAGTACCAAATCGGTACTGATAGGGGGGTGAATCAGTACAGACAAAAACACATTCCTTAAACTGGTTTGTCAGCAGACACTGTGCTTTGGCAGACAAATAGTAACACCGGTCTTAAACAAAGTACAACCGGCAAAACCCATAATAACTGGGACAAGCATAAACCGGTTGATACTTATCTTTTCATACAATCTAACACTTCATTTCCATTTCACCCTAGTGCATGAATAGGTAATCTATCATCAAAAATATATAAACAACTAGATCAACATGATTTACCTTTAGACACAAATCACTTAAACCATCACATGAATAACACCACACATGACAGACGGATTTTTCACATGGAAACCCAACTGGGAAAAACCACAGTGGGGATGAATACCCATAAGCTATTTTTGAACTCTTTAGAAGTCCAGTCTGTTAGGAGCCTTGTCTGGTTAAAGACTGATACAATAGGTTCTATTAGGAACCAATCCTATTAGGGATCACCTGGTTAAGGGATGGCTAGAATACCCGATTAAGGGTTAAACCCTGTTAAAGGTTACCTTGTTAGAGGATTTCAAGAACTCAATGGTTTTGAGTCACCTTGTCAAAGGATTTATAGTAAGCCGGTTAAAGCTACCTTGTTAATAGATTTCCCAACTGTTGAAGTGGTTAGAGATCAACAGGTACTACAATGATCTAGTAACAACACTCAATGCCAATGTAGATCCGCTTTAGCTCCTCTTCACCTTCTGCACTTACACTCTGTAGGTATCACTTCTCTCCTCTGGTCTGGCAAGAATCACGTATCTCTTCACTTGGATACACACACACAACTTTTGCCAACAACCTCAAAAAGAAACACAACAACGACTTTATAGGAAATAGATAGGCCAGTAGCATAAACCCGAAACCCTAAACCTGTTAGGTTAAGCAATTCAAACGGCTCAATCCTAACCATTGAGCACATTTAATTAAATGCAATAGTCTTGAACTGATCTCAAGACGTTCTCCATCATTCATTTTCCACCACTTTCATGGTGGCTAATAACCCATCACGTGTTTTCACTATTTACAGACTTCGCACATTCCCGAGGTAGAAAGGAACAATCTCCTTCATGCAAGATCCTTCATGCGCACAAGGCTGACATGGCAACATGATATGTTCTTCGTTATAATGCTAACTCATCACACAAAGTCACTGGTTGAGTCACATAGGCTTGAAGCACTTCAACCAAAAACCCTAAAGTTGAGACTACCAACCGGTACTCATACAAAGCTTCCATGTACCGGTTGCCATATCCACATGTCGGTTCACCTTGAACAAACACATCGCTTCACAATGTTATACCGGTTCTCACATATATCGGTTCTTGGTAACATACTAGTTCTCTCTTCTTCAGTATATTGACATCAATGACAACATACAATGTCATCATGTCCTCATACCGGTTCACATAATGCCAACACAAACAGATGGGAAAACCTACACAAGTTGTCACCAAACTAAGAGGAATCAAATCTCTATAGAATAAAAGAATTACAAGGGTATGTGAAGGATCATGGTGTGCCAAAACAGGCCCTCAAGTGGCAATGAAATTTCAGAAAATCAAAGTTATGCAACTTGACATTAAAATTTGAATAAGTTGTGAACATTATTTTTAAAATATGTAAGAAGATAATCTATAGAAAATTGAATTTAGTTTCTAAGCTACTAGTTGTTTTTTGAAAAAAAAAATCCTATTTGATGAAAATTTCAAATTTCAATGCAGTGGTACTAAAATTTCAAGAAAAAGATAAGAAGTAGACATATGTCTAACCACCCTAATCACAATAAAATCATAATATTTTTTTATAATCTTTATAATATAAGTATTAGACTCATGTTCAGATGTGACACATATTTTTTTATAAAGTAAATAATTATTTATGATTTTTTTACTACAGCTTTTCAGAAATTCAAAAACTCCTACATCTGACCACCTTAACTTGGTCAAAACCTTATGATTTAAAAAAAATAAAAAATTCTCCCTATAGTAGACGAAGCATAGGATGTGATGCATGTTTCAGATTCAAAAAATGTTATACCGTTTGAAAGTTATGAGTGTTTTTCAACCAGTCTATCAATCAGGACTATTGTCGGAATTCAATTAGAAAATAAATAATAATTATTTATTAAAGTCAAAATAAAACAAGCCTTATATTGTTGGAAAGATGAGAATGCCCTTAAAAAACCCTTTTGGTTTTATCAATTTTGGCTACAAAAAAAGTTGTTAGCCACCAATGTAAAGTCTAGAAAATCAAGGAATACTAAAAAACACATTTTTTCAGTTGACTTTCTAGGCTTGTCACTTCCAAGCCAAATCCCAAAGCATTCCCGAGCCAAAATTTGAAATTTGAAATTTGAAATTTTTACAACAAAAATCGGATATCCAGTACAATCAGATATCCCATTATATCAGATATCCCATTTTAATAAGTAAATTCACTAGCTAAATTTGCACATTATTTATCTATTGTTTATTAATATATTAATAAATTAATTTATAAATAAATTAGTATATGATATTAGGAGAGAGAGAGAGAGAGAGAGAGAGAGAGAGAGAGAGAGAGAGAGAGAGAGAGAGAAGGGAGAGAGAGATAAAGAGATTAGGGGAGAGAGAGAGAGAGAGAGAGAGAGAGAGAGAGAGAGAGAGATTAGGGGGGAGAGACAGGGGGATATAGAGAGATAGAGAGAGAGAGATAGAGAGAGAGATGAGGAGGGTGAAGGGGGAGAGAGATGGGGAGAGGAAAGGGAGAGAGACAGAGAGATTAGGGGAGAGGAATAGAGAGATTATGGGTCCTATGGTATCCTAAGGGGTCATATTGTGTCCTACAACCTCTTAGGATAGCATATAACCCCTTAAGACACCAAATTGTGTCATTATGGGTCATATTACATTCTAAGGGGTCATATTGTGTCATATGACCCCTTTAAGACACCATATGACCCCTCAGGACACAATATGACCCGTTACGACTCTATACGGTGTCGTTATGGGTCATATGACCCCTTAAGACACCATATGGTGTCGTTGGGGATCATATGGTGTCCTAAGGGGTCATATTGTGTCCTACAACCCCTTAGGACACCATATGACCCCTTAAGACACCATATTGGGTCGTTATGGGTCCTATGGTATCCTTAGGGGTCATATTGTGTTCTATGACCCCTTAGGACACCATATGACCCCTTAAGACACCAAATTGTGTCGTTATGGGTTATATTGTGTCATAAGGGGTCATGGGACACCATATGACCCCTAAAGACAACATACGACCCCTTATGACACCATATTAGGTTGTTATGGTTCCTATGGTGTCCTAAGGGATCATATTGTGTCCTATAACCTCTTAGGACACCATATGACCCCGTAAGACACCAAATTATGTTGTTAGGGGTCATACGGTGTCCTAATGGGTCATGGGACACCATATGACCCCTAAGGACAACATATGACCCCTTATGAAACCATATTGGGTCATTATGTATTAGGATTAATGACATTCCCAAAGATACTGAGGGGGGGGGGTGAATCAGTATCTAGCTAGTTAACAAAATATTTAACCTTATTAAGTATTTTGCATTTCAAAATAGTGTACCGGTAAATAAGAGTTAATGTAGTAAATAGGAACAATAAAGACAACATAGAAAACACACCATAACACAAGATGTTTAACAAGGAAACCCGGTGTGGGAAAAACCTCAGTGGGATTTGTGACCCACAATATTCACTCACTGGCCAATGAATGTATATTACTTACAATGTGGTGCCTGCATATGCAGGAAGGTCAACTGCCTAGAGCTCATTGCTCAATCTACAAAATAGAATTCTCACTGACTTACAAATAGATTATGAGAATCCAATACAATTTACAGCTACAATTCAACATCTTCTCTACCAAGTTCAGTACTGGTTTAAGCTCATACTATAACCATAAACCTTTTACAAAATCTGCCTTATGCATTCGCATATACCTTCCTTAATATTCACTCATTCCATCTATCTATCTTCTTCTATATGAAAATGATTTACAAGATCTCATACATATATGATTCTATTTCAATATTCCATGTCGGCTTTACAAAAGATATTTACAATTAAATACAATAAACAAAAGTTTGTTCCTGTCGACTGGGGTGTCGGTATGCATTGTTGTCGCTGCCAGTGAAGTGCCTGTCGGTGTCGGTGTCTTCCGGTGGTTTACCAGATGAACGCCACAAGGTTTCCTGAAGGTTTCCACAAGGTTACCATCAATGACGACACCTTCAATTCTCATTAGAGTGTATAATGCCAACAATCTACCCCTTTGGAAATTGATGGCAACACTCATGAGAAAAATCCAAAAACTGTTCCAAAAAGTGAAGTCCAAAAATTTACCAAAAATGTGTGCTCCCTCTGAGCAGATGATCTCCTTTGAATAGCCATTTTTCTCTATCCAGTACTCCCCCTTTGACATCAATGACAACGGTTGTCAAAAATTGTCAAATGAGTGCAGAATTTCACCTTGAGGTTTATAACCGGTTGGTTACAATCTAAAATATATCAGCCAAAACCAAGTTTAAACTCTGTATGAATCTGTTGTTGTCATTCATGGTTGCCTCAGTTCTTTGGATCGTGTCAGTGAGATGGTGCATATGTTCCTCCAGTGACCTTTCCCCTTGAATTAATGCCTTAGAGATCTCATTTCTCAGAGAGATAAGGTTATCCAATTTAGGACTAAGTGTATACTTAAGCTCTCTGGCATTTGCCTTGATCCTTGCTTTTTATTTCTCTAATTTCTCCAAATTTTCCTCAAATCCTTCTATTTCTTGCTCAATAACTGATATAGGTTCGGATGAACCAATAATATTATCAGCTATATCATCTATCTCCTTTTGTATTCTACTTATTTCCTTTTCAATGTCCTGTGTCAATAGATGTGGCTTGCATGTATCCCTGTATAGTTCCTTGTATTCCAAAATTGTTGTGTTTAGTGCTGGTAAAAGTGTGTCAAAGTGTTCAGTGCACTTGTTTATTGTGTCCTCAAAGAATTTTTCTTTTTCTTTTTCCATTTTCTCTTTGAATGTTTCCTCATTTATTTTGTCAACTATTAATACATTTCCAACAATAAATTTAGACAATGTGTCTAACTGATTTAAAGAATCCTTTACATGATCTATATTGCATTTTGGTGCAATTATCTTAAGAATAGGTATTGTATCATCAATTTCCTTGTAGGCCAATGCATTACAATCAGTTATCTTCTTAATTGAGTCCAGAAGTACCTCTGTCACATTTGTAGGCCTGAATTCACTTAGTGAAGTACCTGATGTTTGACCAACTGCCTTTATTATCTTAGTGCTTCCAGTGTTAGTAACCAATTTGTTTGTATCAACCTCCAGTGGATCAGTCTGAGTTTGCATTTCAACTAGCAATGGTTTGGGTTTCTTAGTGATTACCGGTTGCACTATCTCAATATGTACCTATGCCTCTGCCAGTTTCTCTGTTGGTTTCTCTATGTTATCAACTATCGATATCTCTATCTCCATAGGTTTCTCAATGCTAGTATCAATACTACCAGTATTCATTCCACTATCCAAAGGTTTCTTTGAAGGCTCTATTTGATCTGTTTGTATTCCAACCTCAATACTTTCTGCCAATTGCTCAGCAATGTTTCCAGTAATATCATTCTTTACCTCAGTGTTGTCCTTGTCCACAACAATGTTCACTTCCTGAGTATCAATATTCATGGTGAATAAAATTTTTGATTCAGGGTTAGTGTCATCATGTGTTGTGTCTACATTTTCAGTAGCCGGTATGTCATTAGTATGTGTTGGTGTAGTAATCAAGGGTGGTGGTAAGTTGTCAGTTATTTTTATGTTTGGTATTCCACCAACTTTTCCTTTCCCTTTGTCCTTGTCCTTCTGATAGACCTTGAAAGTTTTCTTAGGTCTTTTCAATTCTTCCTGTTTTTCCTTTTCTACAAAAAAGATATCCCATTTATCAGTTGTTTCCTCTGCAATTTAATTAACTCTTCCAGCCATTAAGCTCACTTGTCGGCGATCGCTGACAAAAAATGATCTATTAGCCTCACAAATTAATTCATCAATCTCTTCTATAGAGCCAACTGGATGTACAACTAGAAGTTTTTCAATCTTAAGTTTCTTGTCTAACTCCATTACTGCAATCCTTTTTGCATCTAACCTTCTATACAATTCATTTGGTAAGTTATCTACAACTTCAATTAACACTTTCTTGTAAATGTCGAGATGTAGAATTATACTGTTCTCAATACTTTCCTTTTCTGTATCAGTGAATGTATTATATAATTTGCTCACATTTGCTAAGTTGTTGTCATCAGTGATTTCACTCAGTAAGTTATCCAAAGGTGGTATAACCTGTTTTTGTTTGTTCTTTGGGTGTTAATTTCTTTGTCGGTTGTCTTACTGCCTGTTGCTTCTTTCTTGTTTTCTTGGGTGAGGGAGAGGGTACCGGTGAGGGTTTTCTCTTCCTATCAACTCTCTTGAACTCAACAGGTATCTCACTGTCAAATGATGTACCAACCGGTGAAATGTGTGCCTCTTATTGCAATCCTTCCAGTTCACTTGCCTTAATTCTAGTAATGTTCATGATGTTTTCTTTGATTTCCTTTACTTGTTTTGATGCACTCCTTATGTACTTTTCTCTTTTCTTTCTTTGTTTCATTGTCTGTACACCGCTCTCAATTGTTTTTGCATTACCAAAAACTTTTTTTGTGGGTTCTCTAGGTGCTTCTAATAGGGTTTTAGCATAAGTCTCAATAATATATCTGCCTCATACCCCATTTAAGTTACCCATACAGTTCTAGGAAGAACTACTTCCATCCATATTTCATCCTTTTTAATCACAAAACATATTTCTTTGTCATATTTGTCTACTATACTTTGTGGTAGTCTCTCTTTGGTTTTCATTTTGGCTTAAAAAGCTTTGAAATACTCAGTTATATTGTTTTCTTTAGCTGTACCCATGCTTATGAAAGCTTCTTGCAATTGTTTGCCTACTGATATGTCGTATCCAAAATCTTTTTGTCCAATACTGGGAACTTCTTTTGAGAAATACAACATAAGGCATACCAAAAGGTTACCAAAATGAAATGTCCCTTTCTTGTCACCTTTTATCTTTTTTAGGTTGTCTATTAGTTCATCCTTTAGCCATTCACACACATCTATTTTTGCATCATTATTTACCATATCATAAGCACTTTCAATGCAAAGACTAGAAACTGAATTAAGTCGGTTTGCATGTGTAGTCTTGTAACCTAAGATCATACTTATGAATTTCACATTGATATCCTTGATGTCATTTCCTCTCAGAGATCTACTATTAGATGTTGCTTCGGTTAAGGTCATGACTATGTTTTTAGGTACCTTCTTTCTCTTGTTTGGCCTGCTACCGGTTGAGGGTAAACCTGACACTGCCCTAATTGCTTCCTTGGTGAGTTTGTAGACTGAATCTAACCAAAGAAATTCTCCATGTACCCTGCTAAGGACAATTCTAACTACTTCCTTTAGAAATTCAGGGATGTCCAAGATTTCCATAAACCTAAAGTCTCAATAATTTTGTGCTCGGGTTTGACATTGCCATTTTCATCACAGACTACGGTTCTAAACATCTTTAACACTTCCTCAGAACCCAATTCTTCAATATTGTAATGAATATAAATTCTAGGGTCTTCAACATAAGCTACACCTTTAGGAATTTTTGAAAATGCGCCTATGGAATCTTCTTACTTAGCTATCTCGAGAATAATTTTGAAAATGGGCCTAGGGCATTTTACAACTTCCACAATAGTAGGGTTTGCAATAAATTCAGAAGTAGAAGAGGAAGCCATTTGAAAAATACCTTAAGCTACCTGATAATGATTGAGTGCTTGAAAGAAATCGCTTCACTTCTTCGCCTCAAATGCCTTCACTCATATTTCCATGCTCTCTACTCATTTGAATGCTCCGTGAATCAAAAAAGAGGGAAAACCGATGATTTCTAATGACTTTTCTTTCAACAAATGCATTAAATGCCCATCGATTAAGTGAAACTTAACACATCTTCTGATAGAGAAGAAATCTATCTTCTCACCATCAACCGAGGGTAAACTGCATGATATTCAACTTGTTGCAATACCCCCAAAGGGTTACTTTTCAGTTGGATGAAGAATCTCCTACCGATGGAGTAATACTTTGTTCTACCGATGAAGGAATAGTCTCATCAACATTCCGATCTCTCTTTCTAATCCACTATTTTGAAAATTCTTGCTTTACCTCATCTACCTTCTCTTTGCCTTTCAAACGGGGTCCTTTATTATTTGTCGGTGAAGTCTTACTTCTACAAAATTTTGCTATATGTCCAATCTTGTTACAAACATAACAAGTCGCATTATTCTTTTGAATAGCCTTTCCATATCCCATGTCGGTTTGTGTTCTGCATTGATTAGATAAGTGCCCAAATCTCCCACAAACATAACATCTCACATTCATTCTGTAGTTTTCTAAATTGTGACCAATTTTGTTGCATTTGGAACATTGACAAGTGGGTGCATTAATGTTCTGATTGTTTCTAGATCTACATTGATTTGCTCTATGACCATACTTGTTACAGTTAAAGCATTTCCCATTAAATTTGTAAGCATTAGGTTGTTTTACCGGTTTACTGTGATCATGATTGTTTGCAGTACCAGAACTTTCTCCAACTTCAAATCCAAGTCCATTAGTATCTCCATTAGGTTTCTGACTTTTCAACATATCATAAAGTTCTTCTGAACTTTTCTTGAATTTCTCTTTATGTTTATTTGCAGTAGCCAACTCATTTTCCAGAATTCTCATTTGTCTCATAAGTTCAGTTTTATCATGTTGCATGTGAATCAGATCTATCTTCAACATATCATTTTCATGACTAAGTCTTAGATTTTCATTTCCAGCATCATTGAGTCTCCTAGTCAAGTCATCTTCATTATTCTTCATGTCTTCAATGTCTTTACAAAATCTCATAGTCATATCTTGCATTTCATTTCTCATAGTACTATTTTCTTGCCTCAATTTGTTCACAAGATCATTAAGAGTTTCTTTTTCATCATCATCACTCTGCATCTTCTCATGAAGTTCTTTTCTTTTATTTCTAGCAATAGTAAGATTCTCCTGAAGTCCTTGAATGAATTCCTGTGCAGTCCTCAGATCATCTTCAAGTTTGATATTCTTCAACTTCTCTGCATCATAGTCCACAAGAGATCCTTCTAATTATTTTCTTAAGTTCTCTATCTGTATCGGTGTCAGAATCTTCCTCAAGATGTTAGGCTTTTGAAAATAGAGGACCAAGCTTTGATACCAATTGTTAGGATTAATGATAGTCCCAAAGATACTAAGAGAGCGGGGGGGGGGTGAATCAGTATCTAACTGGTTAACAAAATATTTAACCTTATTAAGTATTTTGCATTCCAAAATAGTGTACCGGTAAATAAGAGTTAATGCAGTAAATAGGAAGAATAAAGACAACATAGAAAAAATACCATAACACAAGATGTTTAATGAGGAAACCCGGTGTGGGAAAAACCTAGGTGGGATTTGTGACCCACAATATTCACTCACTGGCCAATGAATGTATATTACTTACAATGTATTGCATGCACATGCAGGAAGGCCAACTGCCTAGAGCTCATTGCTCAATCTACAAAATGGAAGTCTCATTGACTTACAAATGGATTATGAGAATCCAATACAATGTACTGCTACAATTCAGCATCTGCTCTACCAGGTTCAGTACCAGTTTAAGCTCATACTATAACCATAAACCTTTTACAAAATCTGCCTTATGCATTCGTATATACCTTCCTTAATATTCGCTCATTTCATCTATCTATTTTCTTGTATATAAAAATGATTTACAAGATCTCATACATATATGAGTCTATTTCAATATGTCATGTCGGCTTTACAAAATATATTTGCACTTAAATACAATAAACAAAAGTTTGTTCTTGTCAACTGGGGTGTCGGTATGCATTGTTGCTGCTGCCAGTGTCTATCGGTGGTTTACCAAATGAATGCCATAAGGTTGCCTGAAGGTTTCCACAAGGTTGCCATCAATGACAACATCTTCAATTCTCATTAAAGTGTATAATGCCAACATTATGCGTCCTATGGTGTCCTAAGGGGTCATATTTTGTCCTACGACACCTTAGGACACCATATGACCCCTTAAGACACCATATTGGGTCGTTATGGGTCCTATGGTGTCCTAAGGGGTCATATTGTGTCCTATGACCCCTTAGGACACCATATGACCCCTTAAGACACCAAATTGTGTCGTTATGGGTCCTAAGGGGTCATGGGACACCATATGACCCCTAAGGACAACATACGACCCCTTATGACACCATATTGGGTCCTTATGAGTCATATGGTGTCCATAGGGGTCATATTGTGTCTTACGACCCCTTAGGACACCATATGACCCCTTAAGACACCAAAATGTATCGTTATGGGTCATATTGTGTCCTAAGGGGTCATGGGACACCATATGACTCCTAAGGTCAACATACAACCCCTTATGACACCATATTGGGTCGTTATGGGTCCTATGGTGTCCTAAGGGGTCATATTGTGTCCTACGACCCCTTAAGACACCATATGATCCCTTAAGACACCATATTGGGTTGTTATGGGTCATATGGTGTCCTAAGGGGTCATATTGTTTCCTATGACCCCTTAGGACACCATATGACCCCTTAAGACACCAAATTGTGTCGCTATGGGTCATATGGTGTCATAAGGGGTCATGGGACACCATATGACCCCTAAGGACAACATACAAGCCCTTATGACACCATATTGGATCGTTATGAGTCATATGGTGTCCATAGGGGTCATATTGTGTCTTATGACCCCTTAGAACATCATATGACCCCTTAAGACACCAAAATATATCATTATGGGTCATATTGTGTCCTAAGGGGTCATATTGTGTCTTAAGGGGTCATATTGTGTCCTAAGGGGTCATGGGAAACCATATCACCCCTAAAGACAACATACAACTCTTATGACACCATATTGGGTTGTTATGAGTCATATAGTGTCCTAAGGGGTCATATTGTGTCCTCTAACCCCTTAGGACACCATATGACCCCTTAAGACACCAATTTATGTTGTTATGGGTCATATGGTGTCCTAAGGGGTCATGGGACATCATATGACCCCTAAGGACAACATATGAGCCCTTATGACACCATATTGGGTTGTTATGAGTCATATGGTGTCCATAGGGGTCATATTGTGTCCTAGGACCCCTTAGGACACCATATGACCCCTTAAGACACCAAATTTGCCATTATGGGTCATATTATGTCCCAAGGGTCATATTGTGTCCTAAGGGGTCATGGGACACCATATGACCCCTAAGGACAACATGCAAGCCCTTATGACACCATATTGGGTCATTATAAGTCATATGGTGTACATAGGGGTCATATTGTGTCATACGACCCCTTAGGACACCATATGACCCCTTAAGACACCAAATTGTATCGTTATGGGTCATATTATGTCCTAAGGAGTCATGGGACACCATATGACCCTTGGGGACAACATACGACCCCTTATGACACCATATTGGGTCGTTATGAGTCATATGGTGTCCATAGGGGTCATATTGTGTCCTACGACCCCTTAGGACACCATATGACCCCTTAAGACACCATATTGGGTCGTTATGGGTCCTATGGTGTCCTAAGGGGTCATATTGTTTCCTACGACCCCTTAACACACCAAATTGTGTCGTTATGGGTCATATGGTGTCTTACGGGGTCATGGGACACCATATGACCCCTAAGGACAACATACGACCCCTTATGGTCTCTCTCTCTCTCTCTCTCTCTCTCTCTCTCTCCCCTCCCCTAATCTCTCTCTCCCCCCTCTCTCTCTCTCCCTCCCCTTCTCTCTCTCTCTCTCTCTCTCTCTCTCTCCTCTCTCTCTCTCTCTCTCTCTCTCTCTCTCTCTCTCTCTCTCTCTAAGATGAGTAATAATATCGGATATCCAATTTCTGTCATTTCCATTAATGTGGCAACAGTAAAAAAAGGCGGGCAATGGGAAAAAAATTTGGGACCACAAATTTATACATTAAAATCGGATATCCAATTTTTGTAAATAAAAAAGAGCCTTGTGAGCCATTTTGTGGATTCCAACGGCCCATAGTCTTCACATTTTGTTTTCTGTCGATGATCACGGGTGAACAAAAAAAAAATTGAAATCTAATTTGTATGCACTGTTTATTGACCCAAGAACCAATTAACCCCTACAAGGTGCTTCCAGGAGGTTACCTATCCATTGGTGCCATCGCCAAGGGATAAGGGATAATTTTTGGGATAGGTGGTGGATAGTTTTTAATTATCCTCCATGCAATAACAATGAGGTCCCACAATACTTTTTGAGGAAACTCTATTGTGAATTCGTTCTCAATGAAATCCCTAATTACTTTGACATAGGGTCCGAGTTCCAGGGTAGAGGTGGGCGCTCTGCACAGGATAGAGTAGGGGCACAACGTACTCAAAATTTGGCACCGAGACCCCTAGGTAAACCAAAGATTGCACATATCACTATCCCTTCTATTGTAAAGGAGGGTGTTGAGGTAGATACCTTAGAGTCCATTAGCTCACTGACTCAAAGTCTTATATATCACACTAGGCCTCTAGCACATGGTGATGTGGTTGAGTCTTCTGGGAATTGAGTTCAACCTCACTTATATCAAAATTGTGGGTCTCATTGTGTTTATGATCATGAAGATGATTCAAATGCACATGGCCAGGACATATCTACAACATATCAAATTGTCATGACAGATGATCTATTGAATCAAACATTTGACATTGATAGTCAGGTAAATTTGAACAAGTTTAAATTTAATTTATTAAATTTTATTTTGAAACATAATATTAAGTAAATTACTAGAATGATATCATTTTGAAATCTAATATTAACTAACTTACTAGAGTGATTATAATAAAAATTTCAGGGTCAGAGTGTTCACCCTTAGCCTAGTGGCCTTCTGCCTTTTGATTGCACGATGATGTCAAATCCATAGGTTTGTAACTAGTAAAGAAACTATAAATATAATACATGTGAGGAGTTTAACCTTATGTGAGTGGTAATCTTATAATTCATATTAGATGTTGAATAGGTTAATGTTGGGCATTCAACATCAACACCTACTAGTCAAGGTGGTCATCGAACTTTCACTCCGGTAACCTTGTCTATTTTTATTCATTAATGGTTTGTAAAATAAAGTCAGTTAAATTTTGGCAATTAAATAAAATTGTTTCATTTTCAGACGCTGACATCAGATGCACCTAATATTCACTCCACAATGGAGCATGGCGATCTCTAGCAGTAGCATCTTTGATGCCTTTGATAGTAGTATGAGTCAGATTAGTAAATTTCACATTATATTTGTCTTATTTATCTATTAATTGAAATATTGAATGATATTCATTTGTAGTTTAATTTCTATTTTGATGCTTGCCATAGGGCTTTACAACTTCAGATTGTGAGTGTGTCCCTGTTACGAATGAATTGTTGCAAAAATTGATTGAGAGAGATTATTAGTTTGCGGTAAGTGATTATGCTCTCATATGTTGATTTGTATAATTCAATTTATGTATATTAATGTGTGTACTTTTTATTGTTTTAGTTGAAGGTCCAACAAATTTTAGAGAGGAGTTCAATTCAACGG
This sequence comes from Cryptomeria japonica, assembly GCF_030272615.1. Taxonomy (NCBI): domain Eukaryota; kingdom Viridiplantae; phylum Streptophyta; class Pinopsida; order Cupressales; family Cupressaceae; genus Cryptomeria; species Cryptomeria japonica. The sequence goes on along the minus strand of NC_081411.1, from coordinate 358,689,687 downwards.
GTTTGAAAGTAACCATCATATACATCTCCCTCCACTTGACATGCAAAGGTGGCTCGTGATCTCTTTCCTTCCCCTAGAAGGAAGTGACTACATTAAGGTCCTTTGTTGTATGCCTATATGGCATTTTTGCATATATATTTCCAGATATATGACATTATATGTCTATATGGCTTTTTTGTAAGACTATATGGTTTTATTACATATATTGTACTTTAATCGACATATAACAATGTGTCATGACTTACTCTTGCACAATATCTATAGAAAAACAATTTAAATTTAAAAAAGATAAGAAAAAAAAAAGGAAAAAATGTTGTTAAGAATTTCCAGGAAAGTACGAAATTGTTTTCCTTTTAGAAAATCTAGGTCATATTAGTCTGGAGAATAAGAGATACATGGAAGACTGAAAATAATAATTACAAGGGGATGCTACCATCATATTTTTGGAAAGATTGAAAAGAACCTAATTGAATTAATATCATTTTAGTTTAGATTTGTCTACAAATTCTTCCTTCCTATGTAGATGATAGGGATACTATAGCTTTAATTTGCTTACAAACAAGTAGATTTGATATTTATTATTGTTAGTATGTTGTTAAAAGAATACATCATATCCAAGTGGTGGTTGGCATGAGCTTGAATATGGTAAGTTGTATGCATCTTGAAGTTGAATATGATATGTTATATACATCTTGAAGTTGAACTTTGATTAGACTTTGTCAGCATTTAATGAATCATAAATGTCATTTAATTATTAATCTTGTGAGTGTGAGGTGTAGAAATAAATATCAATTACTTTGAAAGTCATGGGTGGTTGTCCTGGTATGATAACTACCAGATGGTTGTGCCTTATGAAGAAAAGCTAAACATATAATAACTAATTGAGAACATCAATTCAAATCCATAATATAGAGGATACTAATAATAGATCTTTGTATGTTTTATCTATCTAGTTTTTCAACCACTGACCTTCATGTATGTTTACATGTTAAGCTGTGTGGTCATTTCCTCTTACAGTTTTGTTCAACATCTTGATGCTCTAGGATTAAAATTTCTTTTCTTGGACATTTAAGTGAGTTTGGCTTAGAGAATATCAATGTAGTCTCTTTTGTACTAGCCATGAAATGGCCTTGGGTTGTTCTAGCAACTGATAGATATTAAATTAGACTGCAGTGTAGTGAAGAACTTATTTATTTTTTCTAATAATGAAATAGGTACAACTATATTGAGATAAAATGAAGCTTTTTGCTCATATGAAGATGTCACATTGGCAAATTGGTCTTTATTATAATACACAAGACATAAGTAAAATCAAAATGCTCTTGTCAAATCCTGCCAGATGCTATGTTAACTTGTGACTCATTAGTGTATGCTGGGAGAGGGAAGAGTGTGTGGCTTCAGGGTACAGTTTTGGGCTTGAACCATATTGCATAAATCTCAAGGCTTCAACTTGATTATCATTAAAGGTTTCTGATTATTTACAAAATATCTGGATTTCTAGCTCAACTCGATGGCCAGTACTGCCTATGACATTTATCATATTTTTGGAAATTAAAAACACAATCAGAATCTTAAATGATATACCTCTGTACATTACGAAATTAGAAACATAAGCTTGTTTTGAAGGCCTTTAGCCACATTGATCAACAAATGACGCAGTCAAAAATAGGGAGACAAATTAATGGCAACCTCCATCTTGCAGCTAAAATCCAGATTTAATACACATATCCTTGATGCATGATAAAGACACAAAAAACCATAGCTTTAATCTAGATTTGCAAACATAGAAATCATGAGCAACAACACAGATTGAGAAATTTATGACAGATCCTCAAAAAGTTGTGTACCATCATTTGATCTCTCTTTGCAAAATCTGAACTCAGTTTTTCCTTTTTTTCCATGAATCTCGCTCTACTGAAAAGAATACCACCCCTTCATTTTCCTTACCAAGAGTCTACCTGGTCTTTTCCCTTCAAGAGCTCACCTTTTTCATTTTTCCAAAACCAATTGAAAGATTGGTTTTCAAATACTTTGTTTCTTGGCTTTTCACATATGGGTCGACTCTTTGCATTTTTCTCTTTTCATGTTCAAACCGACTCTGTCTCATTCATGCTCAACATGATCTTTCATCAAAGAGGACTCACTTTATCCTACCTACCTATGTCTGTGGAAAATTTAAATGCTTTCTGGGTGATTCAAGCTTGCACTATCCACATGATTCTCATGCTTCACCCATGATCGTCAAAGAGGAAAGTTCACTTGAGTATGACCGTCTATCAGATCTTGTACAACCAGGACATGTTTTTGCAGTTGTTGCACCACAAGGGAATGACGAGAGATCAAAATATTGGTTGGCATGATGTGTACAGGGAAAATAAAAGCTAACACAACCAGTGACAGATGATGATGGGTTCACATATCCTATAGGTTCAGTTATTGTTGTGGGAACTTACATGATTAGAAAGAACGACATACCTACATTTGAAGACTATGAGAGACACAAAACCATTCTAATGTATTCACACCTTATTATAGCTACAAATGTCAATTTTTTGAAGCATCAAGAAAAACCAAAGACCGAAGAGCTATGGACAATGACTACTGCTGATCATGAAGCAATACTAGATACTCTTAAGCAAAGAGATGACCCTTCAAGCATACTAGAGTAGTAGGTCTTTAATGGTGCCTTGTTTTTTTAATCATGCATTTCATTTCAAACAATGATCATTAATGTTCAAGTTTGTTACATGTATATTCAAGATGTGTTCAAAATGCAGGTCTATTGGTGAATGCTTTTTTTTGGCAACACAATTTTTGCATGCACATAGCGGGTACACTCGATATAATTGGAAGGGATGTATTTTTGCAACATGACTTATTATCATGCATTTGATGAGATTTACAATTTTTGTTATTAGACAACACTATTTGATAATTTTTGATGATATAATTATCGCAAAACCTTTATGCTCATACAGGTCTTTTTTGATGATATACAACAATATCGCATTATGATTTTTGCATCAACATAGTGGGTTCTCTTGATATAATTCGAAAGGATGTAATTTTATGGTATATAATCCCACATTTTCATTTATTATCATGCATTTCAATTGAAGTGATTATAATAAAGCCTTTATGTTCATCCATGCATTTTATGTGTAGACTAAAAATTCTTAAAAATACAGGTTCATGCTACATCATTCATCGTTGACTAGTTTACTCTTGGTGATGGTACATATTCCTTTGTGCATTAATGAGATTAAATTTTATGCATAAACACTAAGTCAAGTGAATGTATTTCTATTTAGAAATGACCATATCTACCATTGTCTTCAACCATGTAGAGAAATGCAGTGAGAAGGGCTTTAATCAACATGTGTCTTTCTTCAAAGTTATGCTTGTATACTTTGCAGAGAAACTGGTAAGTTTTGTAATTATACAGTCTTGCACATCTTAAAAATGTTTCAAATGATCTATTTATAATTTGAAAAAATAATTTGTATTGTGTTATAATTTGTTTCTTGTAGCACATTCATTCCACATAAAAAGGATGCTTATTTTGGTTTTCATTTATATGCAGGCATTGTTGTACATAAGCTTTCCTCTTAGGACATGAGGATGTTTGATGCAGATGAAATGGGATGTTGTATTTGTGTATGGATGTGAGTTGATGTAACTTTGTTATGATGATGTAAAATGTCCATGAGTAAATTGGTTTAGTTATATTGATGATATACAATGTATCTGTACATGAGTACATTGGTGTAGTTGTATTGATAATGAAAAAAATCATGTTTGCATATCCCTTCATGGATTTCACATGCAAGTGTAATGGTAATTATGTGTATACAATACATGGAAATATTGATGATCATTATGTGTCTATAGTGTAATGCTTGTTTATCTATATTTTTCATTGAATGAGATTGACAATTTTTTGCCAACTTTGGAAAAAATGCTTCCCTAATAAAACTGAAGGGAAACTTGAAAAATAGAGATAGGCTTTTGTAGGAACCCCTCTCATGGCCCCGTAGGTTCAAACGGATCATTTGTAGGTGCCATGGATTCTAAGTTAGGGCCCGTCAAAGTTTGACAATTTTTAGCACTTAGGGTGCTCAAGGGACGATGCCGGTAATGTATGACCCTGAGAGTTTGACCGAGTGGGGGGCCAAAATAGGAGCATGAATAGGGTAATAATGCCTAATTGGACATGTCTGAGCTGAGGTTTCATTATCACGACGAACAAAACGAGAAATTGACCATGCGACAACATTTGATTGAATGAGATTGACGATTTTTTCACCAACCGAAAAAATGCTGCCCTAATAAAACCGTAGGGAAACTTGAAAAATCGAGATAGGATTTTGTAGGGACTCCTCTCATGGACCTATAGGTTCAAATGGATCATTCGCAGATGCTATAGATTCCGAGTTAGGGCCCATCAAAGTTTGACAATTTTTAGCACTTAAGGTGCTCAAGGGACGACGCCGGTAGGGTATGACCCCGAGCGTTCAACCGAGTGGGGGGGAAAATAAGGAGCATGCATAGGGTAATAATGCCTAACTAGACATGTCAGAGCCAACGGTTCATTATCACGATGAGCAGAATGAGAAATTGGCCATGCGACAACATTCGATTGAATGAGACTGACAAATTTTTTGCCAACCGAAAAATGCTGCCCTAATAAAACCATAGGGAAAATTGAAAAACTGAGATAGGATTTTCTAGGGACCCCTCTTGTGGCCCTGTAGGTTCAAATGGATCATTCGCAAGTGCCACAGATTCTGAGTTAGGGCCCGTCAAAGTTTGATAATTTTTAGCACTTAGGGTGCTTAAGGGACGACTCTGGTAGGGTATGACCTCGAGCGTTCGACCGAGTGGGGGGGGCTAATAGGAGCATGCATAGGGTAATAATGAATTGCATTGTATTGTTCATTAAATGAATTGTATTGTATTATTCATTAAATAAATTTTATTGTTCATTAAATGAATTGTATTGTAATGTTCATTAAATGAATTGTATTATTCATTATACAAACAACACTTATGATGAAATGAAATAAATTGTATTGTTCATTAAATAACCATTATTACCCATTGTTAATTATTAGAATGAAGATTAAAGATTTCCATGATAATACCATGCACATATGAGCAACAATTTATATGATCAAATATCAACTTCTGTATATATGAAAATGTCAAATGATTACAAGTATATGTCCATACACAAATATGGCATAAACGCCAACTCAAACAAAAAGTATGTCTATATACGTGAATGTATGTCCATATACAAAATATACATGCCAACTAGACATGTAAGCATCCCAAAACTATCTATAACATCCTAAGTTGCTGATGGATCATCAAAATCGATCCTCTTTGCCGCACTGCTTGGCTCTGAAGGATCCTGCACAAGAAAAAACAAACCACGATTAAGATTAGTTATATTATATAACTCACATTCAAAAAGTTAACATAAAAATGAACTATAATTGAACTATTTTTTTTTACCTCATCTCCACATTTTCTCTTTGGCTTTGCAGGACTCTTGATGTATGTCTTCGGTAGAGGAGGTATGTTTTTAATATTTTCATACACAACCTACATATGTTCACAAACATGACATTGATACAAGTTTGAATATAATTGTCACTGATAATAACAAATTATATCTACTAAACACAAAATAATATAAACACACATGTACTCGAGGCATCTCTTCTTCTTCTTCTTCTCCATCTTTAGGTATATTGGGTGTAGTCAACAAGGATGTGAAGCCAATAATTCTCTGTACATATACACAACAAGTATATGAAACTATCAATCTATGTCTAGACGTGTATAATCACTATAAGTTATTTAAACTATTTGTTCAATCATATTTGCATTCAATTATGTTTCCCTTGTCTCGAACTGCACTACCAGATCCTAAATCACACAGCCTCGAACTCATGTTGCTTGTGCCCTACAAGAGTAAAATAAGATATAGATGCAAGTTACTACATAATCTAATTAATACCAATATAAATGATGAGCATGTATGTACAATAAAATACAAATGACTAGGTGCAATAATATATGTACCATCAAGCTATCAAGGCCAAATGAAATGGCCATCAAGGTGCCCTCCTAGATCTGTGTCAAATCCTCCTCGGTCATCAACTATTAAATAGACTATGTAAATAAAAATTAGTACTTAATATTATCTATATTATAAATATTCATTTAAAATATAGAATGAACTGTGAAAATACAAATCTTACCACTACACTATCAATGTATGATGAAGGTGCCTCGTCGCCTCTAGCATGCGAGGACTCCCTAGGGTATCCTCTAGTCTGTGTCATAACATCTAGTGCATCGTGCATCGTGCATCTCATGCACCTCATAATCCGCACTGTGCACAGGAGGATCAATAGGTTGTCCAACTGGACCCAAGCATATGTGCCCACACATGACACAACTATGGGGCACGCAAATATGTGGAGCCGAGAAGGACGTGTCAGTGCCATCGGATGCACCGCTACCATCAAAAGTAGGTTGAGCTATTGACCCAGCCTGAGAAACCAAAAGGCTACTCAAAGAGTGAATAGCTGATATGGTTCGTGATGCCGCCTCACAAATGATATCTAGATGTCGCACTAGAGGTGGGGGATCAACAGGAGGAGGGGGACATATGGGCCCTAGACTACTCTGATTGCCCTAGGTCTATTTTGGGGCATACCTAAACCCACACCCTGGAAAGGTTGGATGTCAAAGTAGTTCACATGTTTTCCTAAAACAAACTCATCATACAATTTTTTTATGAAGTAGAAGGGGACATCAAGATTGTTGTTGGGTGGTTTGTCGAAAACCATCCGCTAGCGATCCCAAAAGTTTTTCACAATACCATCATTTGTGCACCATTTAATAGAAAGTTTTGTTTTTTTGGGGTCTACGGGTTGACCAGTACGGGGATTCACAAACAATGTAGTGATAGAGGCTTTGGATATCTCGAGATCCTTGATCTCTTTATAGGACAAGCCATCTGCATATTAATCCCTCATAGAATCTCGCCACAAAAGAGTGACATTGTGGTTCTCAGTGATGGTTTCCATACTCTTTATGATCAACGTTAGGGGATCAAACATTGGGTTTAGGCAAGGGATCAAATGATAGACATCTGCAACCGCCCTCAATTGGTTCAAATTTTGTGCAATTAAATCCTGAATTGAGGGGGGGTTTGGCAAAGGAGGGTTTGGTTTTTGCGGTTGTTGTTGATCAATGTTTTCACTATTATCCCCCATTGTTAACCTAATTGAATGTAAATAATTGAATTTAGTTAACAAATTTGAACAATTTTGTATTTGATTTGAAAAAACCTAGTTTTCGTGAAAAAAACCATATTTTCAATGGAAAAATAGATAAACATTAAAAAAAATACAAAAATTGAATGAAAATGATTGAAAACAATAAAAATCCTACCTTTGAATTTTTTTTTTAGCAAATTTGGGTCCAATAACCGAATATCGGATCCAAATGGATATCGGATTCCAAAAATATCGCACAGCCCGTGGGTTAAAAATAACTCACAGGCTGTCACGATTTAATTATATTGTCTCAGAAAATCGGATATTCGATTTTTATACTTAAACTATTTTAAAATAATATTATATTATATTATATAATATAATAATATATTATATTATATAATATTATAATATATTATATATTATATAATATATATAATACAATAATATATTATATAATATATTATTATATTATAGTATATTATTATATTATATAATATATTATTATATAATTATATAATATATTATTACATTATATATATTATATAATATAATATTATATTATATACTAATATATTATATAATAATATATTATATTATATAATAATATAATATATAATATATACTATAATAATAGATTATATAATACAATAATATAATATATAATATAGTATATTATATAATATAATATATTATTATATAATATAATATAATATTTTATAATCTAATATTATATTATATATTATGTATTATATGATATATAATATAATATAATAATATATTATATATTATATAATATGTAATATATAATATATTATTATATTACATTATATATTCTAATTTATTTTTTAATTTAAAATTACCTATAAAAATTGGATATCTGATATTATCGGATATCCGATATCCGATTTTATCCGATATCCGATTTGCTTAGGTGTTTACCATGCCAAGGTGTACTGACACCCAGGCCAAGGAAAAAGTCAACACGAATTTTTGCGTTTTTAGGCTAGTGGAGAAGGCTATTTTTTTCACATCGCCACTTTTTGGCCCCCCATGATCCCGCACTAACCCAAAAGTTAGTTCCAAGCTATGCCACACTTCCCAAGAAAAGGAGATATCATAAATCCTATTACTAGATACTTATCAACATAATGAAAGACTAGGAAGACTCTAGAGACCAAGGGGACCAACTTTCATACACAAGGTCACCCTGAGAAATGGTCAACAAAAGCTTCAAGATAATGAAACATGTAAAACTAGACAATTTGGGGATACTAGCACACTACACTATAGTCCTAGATTAGTGTTGGTGTCCATTTCTAGTGATGGTGTCTAGTTCAAGCACTAGAGTCATGGCTAGGTTTTGTAGTCCCATTTTAGCACTAGTGTACTGACTAGCGAGCAATATAGAGATAAAGATTGATCCATAAGACAATATGAATGTAGAGGACACATCCACAAAGGCCTATAATTGAATAGATTTAGAAAAATGGATTCGACTCCCTAGCGTTTTTCTTAAAAATTAACACCAATTGCTCTTCTAAAGGTAATCTAAATGTTATTGGAATTGGTGGTGTTGGACAAGATGTGAAGGCTCAATTATTTTTATTTTGTCTACTTGTAAAATATTTCATTCTAATAATCAAATGGAAGCTTGGAAAATGCTAAAGTCACTATAAAGACCTTATGCTAAGGGGTGGATAAATTATTTACATGTGAAATAGACTTTGATTCTAATTTTTTAGCTAAACAGTAAAAAATTACAAGAAGATTCTCAGAGATTGGCTTTGGTTTCCAAACATATCCTATGTCTAGACTCCAATTTTGAGGTAATCTCTTCTATCCATATTCTTAGAGATTGGAATAGGGCTGCTGACTATTTCTCTAAATGGGTATTTGAGGGGAATAGACTAGACTCCAATTTTGAGGTAATCTCTTCTATCTATATTATTAGAGATTGGAACAAGGTTGCTAACTATTTAACTAAATGGGTATTTGAGGGGAATTGTTGTTGTTTAGGATGATTTAGATAAAATTAAATATCAATAGCCCCTCAAGTTTTTTCATGAAGATCAAGGAAGATAGCTACATCCTTTCAAGGATATAAAATAGGAGGATATTTGGAGTTTCCATGAGTTCTTCTGAGTATTCTTGTATGACCCCTTGGTGGATCTTGATAATGTTGTATGTTACAATGGCAATGACCACACATAAATCTTTGTGTTATGTTTCCTTTTAATACAATTTTTTTTTTTGAATTTCCAAATAAAAAAGAAGATCCTCAGTACCTAGATATTCATGGGACCATAGAACTTAAAACAATCATAAAATATATTGCACATTGTTTCTATTAAGTAACAATACCAAGTGATCTTAACTTAAAGAATCTTTAGAATTTCATGGACTCTCTCTTTCTAAGTTTTTTGTCAATTACAAAAGAATATCTTGCAAGGATATGATCAATAAGCTTTTAATGAACGTTGCATTTCCTATATTGTCCTTTATGCAATAACCATGTTATTATGAGATAATGAGTTATTTACACTTCAACAAATAAGGCCATTAATAATTGAAATTTTAAGGAGTTTATTCAAAAGTTGTAGGCATGTGTTGGTAATGACAACAAAGATATTAAGGATCATACAATACAAGGGATCTAGAATTTAATTAGTACCACATAATTCACATATTAATTATAGCCAATTACTTCTAAATCAATATAGCTTTGAGTTTTTAAACATACACATTAAACATCATAAATTTCTATTTTCCTTAGAATATCACAATTATTTTAAATAATATTTCAAATTTATATGGCATTCAATTTATTGAAAAGATTTGCACAATTTCAAATTTAGGATATGCATGTTGATTTTAAATATAAACTAAATTACATAGTTATAGATATTTTGTATACATTCGCATCTTGATGATATACATGGGGATGCTTGACAATTATATACCAATGCATCAAGCGATTTGTTTATATTACTACTATTATATTTTCTTATTTTATTTATATTTCTTGACATAAGCTAACTTATTATTGTCATTATGTATACCTTTAAATTAAGATCAAGCATGCTTTTAAAACTTATAGATCCAATAATTAATTATTCCAACATTTAGGAACAAAAGAAAAGAAAAACAAACAAAAAACTCATTCTAGGATTTTTCGACATAATCAAAGAAAATTGGGATCACATTCTAAACAAAATTGTAGTTATTATGAAAAATTCTTTCAATTGATTATAACCAATTATATAATGTCTTAATTTTCAAATATAATAGAAGACATTATATGCATTTTAAAGTTATGTTTCAAAATTCAAATTAAATAGCACCTTTAAACATTTTTTTTCTTATCATTTTTTACAAATAAAAATAGACCTATAAAAATAATACATTATACACAAAAATAAAATTCTTGGAAATTTCTCTATCTCTACTGTGGGCTCATCGGTGTTCAAGTCAATTTGGAAGGCGTGGGAGAGTGTTAGGCATAACATATCTAACAATTGGGTCAACAGGGATGATCTCATTTGTGGGGAAAGGTCTATATGGTGGAATTTATTCCACAATGGTAAGCCCCTTGCCCTCACTCAAGGTTGTTCGACCAGAAGTTGGGCTAACAAAGGTATTTGTTGTTTTAAAGATATTTGGTTAAATGATTATCTGATCTCTTGGGATGATCTCTTCGGTAAGTATCATCTTCCTGCTTCCAATAAGAGAACTTATAATATAATGTTTAATGCTTGTGTTGCTTTGCAGATCCCCAAAAGATGTGTAACTATTGAAAATAGGTTTGTCGACATCTCTTGGTGTGATGGCACTAAGTTATGTAAGTTGAATTCTATCTCGGTTTATAACTCTCTTATGTACAATGATTGCATTCTCAATCACATTAACTCTCTTTGGTATACTGACTTGATGCCCATGCAATGGGGTAAGTTGTTTAAATCAGTATGGAACAGGCTGATTGCTCCCAAAAAGAAGATTTTTAGATGGTTACTACTTACTGATAAGCTTCCTATTAGATTTTACCATTATAGAGATGTGCTTTGTACCATATGTAAAGTTACTGAAACTAATAGGCATATTTTCTTTGACTGTGTTGTTCCTAAAGAAATTTGGCTAATGTTTGGTTTCTCATTCCCATTGCATGTTACTCTTCTTGATATTGTTACCAGTTATATTAAAGGCATTAAAAAAGACAACAATTTATTATGGAATTTGTTATCATGTGAAATTCTTTGGTATATATGGAAGATAAGAAATGAAGATAGGTTTCGAGGAAAAGAGAGAGTCCTTACTAAGTCTTTTCGTAGACTCGCACATTATTTTGTCTCTTCTCAGGTGGACTTAGTGATTCCGTTGAACAAGGAGAAGTTTCGGAGATTTTTGAGCAATGACCATACCAAGATCTTTGTACATGAGCTCTCTCATAGCTACACATGGCATAGGCTCAATGTTGAAGATACACCCTTTATCAGTGCCCTAGATGCCCTTTTCGAGGAATTCAGAGGCAATAGAGCCCTGATTCGCTAGCAGATGATATACTCGGCCTGGATGAGAGATGACCAGAGGCTGGTTTGGATGGAAGGCCCCATGGGTTGGGCTACATGGATGTAATCTTTCAGTCATTGTACATAGTATCATATTTTTTTATCTAATGAGATATATAGCACTTATCAGTCCTTCATAGTTAGGGATCTAGGAGGGTCAAACATTAACAGTTTGTTATAGTAGCATGAGTTTTTGAGGCTGATAAGGCTATAAAACTTTCAGTTTTGTACTTCTGTTTTGTTACTCTATAATCAATATAAAAAAATAAAAATTCTAATGCATCATATTTTAAATATTACCTAATATACAATTGGTAAATAAAAATATTGTATCTTCTAATATAGTAATTGAACTATACTCTAACATATTAGATTACATATAGTTTTTTTGTTGACACAATCATTGAACTTCTTTATAGCATAGGTGCTAACATTTATGTGCAATGTAAAAAGACAAAGAATGTCAATTTTTGTGTTGATATCACTCAAAGCTACACTAGAATCCTTTTACACAACAACTTAGGAAGCATCTCAACATAAAAATGTACTACAACTATGACAAGTTGTTATTGGTATTAGAGAGGTTATTTAAGCTTCTATATTCTCTCAAGTCCAAGTCTAGTAGCTATGAAAGCTTGTCAATGGTATTAGGAAGGTTATTTAGTTTATAGTGCCATTTTATTTCAATGTGTAGGAATAAACAATAAACAAGAAAAAAACTTATGTTAGGTTTATATGAAATAGTAAAAGAATTTTGGGGAGCACATTCTAAACAAAATTGAAATTTTTACAAAACATTCTTTCAATTGATTATAACTAAATATGTTATGTGAACATATTTCAAATACCATAGAAGATATCATATGTATTTTAAATTGTTTTCAAAATTTAAATTAAATAGAATCTTTGGAAAATTTTCTCATCATTATCTACAAAATAAAAATGAATTACAAAAGATAATATTGTATACACACATAATGATATTTAAAGCACCACATTTAAAATATTATATGATATATAAAAATTGATAAATAATAATAAAAACTTTTAATGTAATAATCAAACTGTACTCTCTAATGACTTAGATATGGTTTTCTATCTGTCTATTCATTGCACCTCTTTCAGGTGCATGTACTAGTTTTACAGCACAGCTTAGAAGCGTTTCAACATAAAAAATACTGCAGCTGTGGTAGGTTGTTAATGGTATCAGGGAGGTTATTTAAGCTTCTACAGCCTCTTAAGTCTAAGTGTAGTAGCCGTGAAAGGTTTCCAATAGTATTAGGAAGGTTGTTCAATGTATAGCACCATTTCAAATCCAAGTGTTGCAACTGTGATAGATTGCCAATAGTATTGGGGAGGTTATTTAACCTATAACACCCTCTCAAATTGAAGTGCTGCAGCTGTGACAGGTGCCCAATAGTATCAGGGAGGTTAGTTAACTTATCGCATCCTTCCAAGTCCAATTGTTGCAGCTGTGACAGATTACCAATGGTATCAGGTAAGTTACTTAACCTATAACACCATTCCAAGTTCAAATATTGCAGCTTTGACAGATTGCCAATGGTATTAGGGAGGTTACTTAATCTTGTACACCCTCTCAAATTCAAGTGAACTAGCCCTGAGAGGTTGCCGATAGAATCAGGCAGATTTTCTAAGCTTTTACATTTTTCCATGTTCAAGTGCTGCAGCAGCTCTATATTAGGAAGTGAAAATAGAGAGGAGATAAAAAGGCTGTTGATATCTTTTAGTTGCATAATCTTCAATTCCCTATGGTTACCCACAAATCTGGAATGACATGGCTTCCTTACTGCATCAAAGATCTTCTTTATTGCCCCCTTCGTCCCAATGGCAATGGGACAATGTTCCAACCGTAACCATATCAGGCTTGGAGGAAGCACGGGTAGAGCGTGTTCTTTCATGCCTTCGATGGGCACATTACGCAAATGAAGATAACGAAGGCCAAGTTTACACAGCGTTTTAAGCCTTTGTGGATTGCCTTCATTGAGCCGAAGGCGAGAGAAGTTGACGTTCGATTTGGTATTTAAATGGGTAGCCTCCCATAGTCGGGTGCCCTCTTTTTCTTTTTCTGCAATTGTCCGCCCCATATCTCGCAAATGATCATGCATCTCAAAAATTCCTTTGTTGTCAATCTTTATCAATAACTTCATTGAAAGATTGGATAGAGCGGTGTCTACCATCCTGTACAATGATTTCCAGAAAACAATGGGACAAGTTTTTTGCTCGCCAATGAAAAAGCAAGCAATATCCACAAATATTTCCTTTTCCTCATCGCTAAGAGCACTATAACTGATTTTGAGTCTTTCTTGAATATCTGGGTTGAGAGTAATTTTGTGTAAAGCTTCTGTCCAGCAACCTATGTCATCCTGCTTATCATACAAGAATGATCCAATCACTTCTAAAGAAAGAGGATGCCCTTTACAAGCTTTAACTATTCTTTTTGATAGATCTTCGTAGTCGGGATTTGGAGATGCTCTGAGAAAAGCGTTCCAACTAAATAAGTGGAGACCATCATTTATATCCAATCCGACCATCTCGTGAATGCAGTCGGATGACATGCCAGCAACATTGAGAATGTGTTTGTCTCTCGAAGTTATTATAACTCTGCTGCCAGGGGCCAGCCAATCCCCAACCAAAGCATTCAATTGTATGACAGCATCCACATCATCTAAGATAAGCAGAACACGCTTTCTTCTCAAACGTTCTCTGAATAAAAATATACCCTCATCAACACTATCCACTTCATCATCATATTTGGATAAATCTTTGAGGACTTTTTTCTGTAATTTTGTAGGTCCTGCAGCCTCTGCAGCAGTGTCTCGAACATTAATTACAAATGAAGCAGCTTCAAAATCACCATAAACTTGATTGTACACAGCCTTGGCAGCTGTGGTCTTGCCTATACCACCGATGCCCCATATTCCAATTTTAAGCACATCATTCATTGAATTGAGATTTAATTTCTGAATGAGAGAATTCTTGACGCTATCCAATCTGACTGGATGCTTGGCAACCTCTAATGGCACTCTGTCCAATGTCATGATGAGGTCATTCACCACCATCTTTACCAATCGAGCTTCAAAGCTGCAATTGTCAGAGTCGGTCAATAGAACATTATATTCATCATTTTTTATATGTTTGTCATTATTTCATATTCTACGTCAATCATTTTTTAGAAGAATTTATTCGTTTCTACAAAGACAGAAGAATTTAT
This sequence comes from Cryptomeria japonica, assembly GCF_030272615.1. Classification (NCBI taxonomy): domain Eukaryota; kingdom Viridiplantae; phylum Streptophyta; class Pinopsida; order Cupressales; family Cupressaceae; genus Cryptomeria; species Cryptomeria japonica. The sequence continues at coordinate 358,674,592 of NC_081411.1, read as the reverse complement.
TAGTTCCTACAAAGGCAAACACTATTCCATTCATTCAATTGTAACTTTTAATTAATTTAACCAATCAGCATAGAAAATTAAAAAATTTAGACAACAATTGTATAGTTTATATTTATTCTTTATTTTAAATAATCTAAAAATATTATTTTTCTATGTTTCAATTGGTTAGAGCTAGTACAAAATTCGTTTAAAAAAAAAATGACAACTTTATTCATTCATTCAAATAAGACATTATTAATGGAAACTGAAATGACTACAAATATAATTATAATAATGTATTGTTACTTAATAAAACTGACACATTACACTCCTATCATTTCATATATACTAACAGAAATTTTAATACATTTATATTCAACATTTATGATGGTCATGCATGGGAAGATGAATTGGCTTGGCCTGGGGCTTGCTCCCCATAGATCTTGGGTTCAACTCCCTTCTTGAATTTAACAGGGGTCCAGCTCCCATGATATTCTAGGTTTCACTTTTCCCAAATGAAATAGGCTCTTTGTTGACTTAGTGTTGGCTAATAATCTCATGTGGAAGATTTCATAATTAAATTATGAGGTTGGGGATGGAATTTTTAAAATAATTTCTTAAACATATTGAGAATAGACATATGATAGGGTTATAGATTGTTTTATTGGATTTTATTTGTCTTGAGATATTTAAATTCTAATTTTTTAGTAGAGGTTTCTTATATATTAGGTTTAACTAATCTTAGTTTTTATATTATTAATTTTTTAATTTGATAATTACTGTTTAATTATTATTAGATTAATTAATTTAAATTGATTTTTTTTGCTAACATGCATACATTAAATTAGATAATAGTCTATATTAAATATTGTCAAATATTACTTTTAATTTTTTTAGAAAAATTAAGAATGTAATTATATAAATTTGTGTCATAAATACTGTCTAGTTATTGATAACTTCTGCATAATTTTGTATCCATACTTAAGTCTAGATGAGGATAAAGCATGTGTAAATTGTAGAAGAATGTATTTTGAGATACATGCAACTCATAGTTGGGGTTAAACTAAGTTTGATTTAAAGATTAATTATGCTAATTCCTATTTAAGATTGGTCTCATTTTGGCAAAACAAATAATATGATTAAATATGGCTAAGAAGTATAGTTTTGTTAAATGTGGTTCATGATTTCAATTTAGAGTTTGAAACATTCATCAAACTAAAATAACTAATCTTTCAACAATGACAAAATATTTGGATCACTACTTACATCATCTAATCATCATTGATTCTAGAATTACATACAACTATCATTTTATTTAATTAAAAGACATGCTTCAATTTCAATTATCTATCCTATCTTGATTATCAGATAATTCTTTTTATTTATTTGTTTAATCTATATTTGTTTGTCTCCACATGGGATTAGGGTTTCATTAAGTCTTTAAGAAAATGGGATGTAAATGTCTACTTTAATGCTTGAATCTTGACTTTATTACTGCTCCAAGGCTTGACAAAAGACTAATTATCTACTCTTTTGCTTGAATTCTTGAATGAATGATTGAATGTAATTGTTGGATTGATCATGTGTATCCGTGTTATCAAAATGAGAGGGGAAAGCCTCCTTTTATACTTTCTTGTCGAAGAACAAGTTGATTTTTTGACATGAGTCAACATGGGGTTGGTTTTCTCGCTCAAATTTAAAATGGCAAAAGGGGTTTAAAGGGGGGGCCAAATAGGGAGGATCGTGGCGTGACACCATGGTCCTATTGAGGACCAAGCTTTCATGCCTTGGTCCTACCCTATTTTAGGCTAGGACAAGGTGCCTAGTTGGTGCAAAAAATAAAAGATGCAGTCATAATTGAGTGATATGAGGATAATCAGGGCTTGGTCAGGCCTAGGGGCGCAAATGCTAAGGTGAGGACCCAAATGCGATCAAAATTGCAAAGGGGTGCAATTTTAGGATGCTACAGTCGCAAGTTTGCTTTCATTTATGTGTTTTTTACCTCTTTGTCATGTATGCACTAAACAAATCTCTAAATGCACTACAATATTTGGTAAATGCATTATTTTGGGCTTTGAACGTGCTATTTGGTTGATTAAATATGTTGTAGGGTTTTGTAAATGCTCTACCCTATTCCCTATATGCACTAGATGTCTTAGATGCACTAAATTGTTGAGTAAAAGCATTGTTCTGTTTATTATATGTGTTGAACTACTAGGTGAATGCGCTAAATCATTCTGTAGATGTGGTGTTTAATTTTGCAAATGCGCAAGATTGCCCTGTTTACTCTTTTGTGGTCTTTTTCTTTGTTTGGGTCAATTTATCTGAGTCTACATTTTGTACCAGAGGCTGTGTTTGGATTCCCTGTGTTTTCTAAAATTGGTATTTTGATCAAAGATGGATTGTTAAATATTTTATGGCTCTAGTAAGATGGACTTGCCTTGTTGTGGAGTAATGCATTACTTATGGATAAACAAGAGGGATCGTGCCTTTCTCCTGATTATTGATTATTTATGAGGCTCTTGATTATATTATGTGATTTGAGACTATGGTAGTTTGGTTATTGAATCAGATTTGAATACTTATATGTGGATCTTATTACGTGAATTTGAATGAGCCTCTCTCCTTGTTGTTTTATTGATGTTTTTTACCCTAAGGTCTTGAAACATGGTTGGGGGGTGTGGGCTTTCATGTGATGGTTGAGGTTATTAGAGATGGGCTACTAAGAGGTTCCTTGTAAGGATGCTTGGGGTCTAGACTACTAGGAACACATTGAAATTTTTCTTGTTTTAAACAAGTGATAACCTTAATAATTTATTAGTTGGGTTGGCTAATATTATGGTCTTGGCTAATATTAATGTAATGAGATGATCACCTTTAACAATATTGATTATGGTATCTATTTGTAATGGAAGACATTCTCTTAATGTTCTCATCTCTTGGTTGTGGTTTATACATTTGGTATTATGTTGAAAAGTATAATTATTCTTATTAATAGAAATGGATTGATAATGATACAATGATGGGATATTAAATGATGTAGGTAATGGTATTAGGAACATTTGAAATTGGTGCTTTAAAAAGAATCCAAGGGGAATAAATGGTAATTCAATTATAATAGAATGTGTTCATGGTAATTAAATTATAATAGAATGTGTTCATGATAGTTTAATTATATGGATGATTTCTTATATTATAGGAAGAAGTAAATGTTAGGAAATGAAAGCAGATCCAATGAAGATACTAGAATGTGATGGAATTCTATGATGTTGAACTTGTACTCATGTACTTAGAGATATGATAAGTAATAGCATTGAGATACCCTAGGGAATGTTACTTGATGAGATATTAAATTTTTTTCGGCTTACGTATTATACTCTTAAGATTATGCTTTAAGTTGATTATGCACACATCTAGTAGATGATTGATTAATGCATATGAGTATTTTAGCTATATGTGTTACATTAGTTTAATGTTTAATTTTTTTTTCTCTATTTGTTATTTAGTTGGTTAATTTATCTATGGTATTTTGGTGGACATTACATCTAGTATCAGAGCCCATGTTCATACATTGGGTACTTTCATTTCGTGTTGATCCCATTGTGCATAGTAGCAGAGGAGTTTGAGCTTTCCTTGCTAGTTTACTTTTTTGTTTAGCAGTGGCCCTAGATTCTATCTTATAGGTGTTTTGTGTCTTGCTTAGTCAAGATGCCTGCTAGACGTAGAGGTCATGGGTGAGGTGTTTGCATAGGTACTTGACAGAATCCTCATCTCGAGGTTTGTGAAGAGGGTCATCATGAGGAGGGGAAACATGACCAACAGGAGGAAGGAGCCCAGGGTGAGAATCAACAAGGTGGTGATGTAGTTCTGTAGTTGATCAATGTGCTTCAAGAGCTTATTGGTCGTTTAGGACCAAGATAGGAGTAGAATCAATATGATGAGTCTCATCATTATGGATGTTTGGATAGGGTTGAGTATCAGGAGAAAAAGTGGGAGCATTTACCTTGGAGGAGAGTTGATGTAGTACCTGATCAAGATGTGATCTTGGAAGTTCATATGAGAGATCTTCTTAGGTCTCCTCGTCCCACCTTTGATGGATCTAGCAGTGGGATGGAGGCAGAGATTTGGATTTTTTATTTGGGTAGGTATTTTACTATGCATCTATATAGTGGTAACACCAAGGCTAGGTGCGCTATCATGTATATTCCTGATTTTGCTTCCACTTAGTGGCATATGGCGGATCAAAAGCTTCACTTGGCTATTGCGATAATATCTTGGGAAATATTGAGCGGTTTTATGCTCGTTTCTTATCAGATCTATTAGTACCCTCAAAAAATTATTTTGAGGGTCCCTTTTAAATAAAGAAAGTTTTTCTTCTTAAATATTATAGAACTTGTCATATCTAACCACCTTTTATATGCTTAATATCAAATATAAATTCTAATTATTAATTGTAGTTCATATAAAAATGTGTTTACCAAATGGACTTCCTCCACATGCTATTGCTAAAATAAAAGAAAACAATATATACACTTTATATCTCTCTCTCTCTCTCTCTCTCTCTCTCTCTCTCTCTCTCTCTCTCTCTCTCTCTCTCTCTCTCTCTCTCTCTCTCTCTCTCTCTCTCTCTCTCTCTACCTCTATGTACCTTTATCTCTCTTAATTTTATCTCTCCCTCTACCTTTCTTTATCGCTCTATCTATTTTTATCTATCTTCCTCTCCCCCTTTATTTTCATCTCTACTTTCATCAACTCTAAACTAAGCCATACTAATGGCAAGAACCCCCCTTCCTATCCCTATATACTTATCTCTCTTTATCTCTTTATCTCCATCTCTTGCTCTACCTCTCTCCATCTCTCTATCTATTTCTCTTTCTCTTCCTCTCCCCCTATATCTTCATCTCGAGTTTTATCTACTCTAAACTAATGGCAAGAACATGATTCTTTGTGTCTCTTGTTTATTCACCATCTTACCTCCATGGGTTACGTTGTAAGGATTAAAAAGAATATTTTAATTTAAAAAACTATCACATTCTCAATCCGTTTTAATTATTACAATGAGTTAGTTTTGTTAACCTATTGTGGACTACAAACTATTAATTTTGGGTGAATCATTTTTTAATTTAACATTTTATAAGTCAAGTTTTTTCTTTTGAAAATATAAATACATTAAGATCTCTCTTTTTTTCTACTATAAATTTAATCAGTCCTTTTATAATAAGTTTTGTTTTTTCTTTTAAAAATTTAAAAATGTTAAGTTCTTCTTTGTTCCTACTACACATTTTATCCATCCTACTTCATATTTGCTTAGGCTCCCTCTTTCATAATAAGAGATTTTTACATAATTTACTCTATAGTTTCTTGATTGATAACAATTAATTTTTAATGGTACCAATTTTTTACTATTTTTAGAAATACTTGTTTTAATTTTCACATTATATAAGGTTTTATATACAATTTTACAGTCTATACTTTGAACGGTTTCTAGATTTAAATTAAAATTTAAAATTTGGATAATGGATATTCTTTTTTAATCATTAGAAATAAAATTTTCTTTGACAAAATGTATTTTAGTGAACTTATATTTATATCTACAGTTTATTTCCATATCTCTAATGTAAGTTTAATATGTTGCATTTAATCAAATAATTATTTTGATTTATAACTTGAGATTAAACATGTATTGATGAGTTTATTCTATTATTTAATAATTTACTTTCATTCAAAATATATAATTAAGGTACATATTTTAAAATTGATAGAATGCAATGTTGCTATTGTTTAAAATAGATCCTATAAAATTTAAGTATAACTATCATTGTATTTACTAAATTTTTCCCATTTATAATACACAAGTATCACAACCATTTGTTTTCAACTATTTTGAAAGTATGTATTTCCTAAAGTTGTCTTTTCAATGAGGAGCAACACAAGGAATGTCAACTAAAGATGATAGTGAGATAAATAATAGGTGCAGAAGGAGAAGAGCAAAAAAATGTTAAAATAATAGTAGCAAAGAAAGACTTCTTAGACACATGACCAAAATGATAGCTCAAGAATAACTTATATATAAAAAATTTAAACATGTAGATCTGATGAGAATGATCCATGTACAAACATCTTAAGATGATCAACACGTATTAAAATAAAAATAAAAATATAAATGTATTCAAGTCAATTTACTGATTCTTAAAAAAGGAATGTAACTGTGAATTAGTTCAAGGGTATCATCATCAATCAATTAGTAATTTTGATGTTATTTATAAAGATTTAAATTCAATATCAAAAGATTGCATGCTTGGAACACTAGAAAATACACCTTGATATTTAGTTGATGCAGATGTTGGAATAAATGTACAAAATATACTTAATCCTAATAGAATTCTTGAGAGAGATCGATAATTTCCAAATGACTTTTAAACATGGTGTAGATAATTTGGCTTCACTAAGTATGTGCTGTAAAATCCTACCTTGGAATCTCAATCACTTGAGATCCCTAAATGTACTAGATATCGACAAGAGAAACACGACAATACATTTTTAGAATCAAATAATATGAATCCTAGGTCATAACCACCAAGCTTGCAAAATTGACATAAGTTTAAGAAATATTAATAACATGTGTCAAACCAATCCTAAAAGTGACAAATTTAATTGAAAGTCTATATATATATATATATAAAGAGCATACAATAATTTTTTTAAACATATAAATTTATTTTTTTATTTTTTTTCCAAATCAGATTTAGATATTTTCTAATGATTACTGTTGGGAGAAAGGATCAATGTTGAAAAAATTACTTTACAGTCAATAGAAAGCAAATATTTAAGGCACTAAGAAAAATAGAAAACAAAAAGTGATATGTAGATAACGAAATTGATTAAAATGCTCTAAATGATCATCTAACAAACTGTGATAACAATATCTTCAACCAATTAAAATTTTTGTATGGCTTATTAGATTTTGATGTAAATAAAATTGTGATTTTAGGTCCACTTATAGAGATGGATGAAGTATATGTTGACCACTAATCATTGTTGGAGCAATGCTCCTTAGGGAGGATCACAACCTACCGAAACCTTCATGGAGAGAGTTAAATGTATCACCAAATGAGATGAAATATATTGAGTTGATATGAATTACAATGTACAATACCTCTCCTTATAAAGGAAAGAGTGGATTGTGACAACCAACGAGGTGTGTGGGTTGGTAGGGAGTAGGTATTACCAAATATGCAGGTACAAATACTTATATACTTAGGAAATATCAAATATAACTAATATCTACAGAAGTTAAACTTAAGTAGTTGTCAATATAATTAACTATTTACTCTAACACCCCCCTTAACTACAATTTAGGGAGAAGAATTATTATGCATATGATGATGGGTCCTACCAACTAGGCCATGTTAGGTGCCCATTTACAAAGAAAGAGATCTCTTACAAATGGAGAAAAGGAGAAAATATCATGGAACAAAACTCCTCTCAAAAAAAGGGATAATGCAAATAAAGATAAGTGATGGGATGAGTGATGTATGGAGGACTCAACATCAATATGATCCTGCAAAACGACATCCATCACAAAGATACAAATGATCTCCCTTGATAGAAGGAAAAGTGATCGAGACTATGCATTCCCCTCGTAATAAATAATCAGGTTTACAAAATTGTAAGTGTTTGAACATGATGACATCATGCATACAAACAACTTGTCTCCCATGGGAAGAAACAAACCCATGTAAAAATGTAGGAATTCCTCCCAATTTGAATAGCAAATAGTAGGAAGGTGAAGATGATGTCTTTGAGCTGCTCATGTCTCCTTATCCATGTTGATCAAGTCAAATTCCAATCAAGGACATGTCCAATCATTAAAGAAGGTGACAACCTGGAGCTGATATGGAAACTGATATAGAACAAGCTCTAAAGACAAAATTGACAACTAGTTTAAGTTATGAAATAGATATGTACTCTATCAAATCTGAAAGAGAAATTAGTTAGATTGACTTGATAAATGACGGAATCAATTAGATTAAGTTGTTCCACTATGAAAGAAAATCAGGCAGATGGACTCGATCAAGTGGATTTCCTTGCTCCACTGCTATGGAATAAATTGTTGATATGGAGCCCAGTTACTGGAAGAAGATTGGTTAGATAAAACCCTAGGACAAATTGGCCCTTCGTCACATACATGGCCATCTACTATGAATCGACTAAAGTTGCTCAAAATTGAAAAGAATTAGCCTAACAACAGTGACAAGGGGCGCTATGAGGACAGGTGGCGCTAATAGGGGTGATGGGGTGGCAGGCCATAGGCCGCACCACGTTGAGATATAAGCCCATGTCAATCCATAAAACCCACACACTCAAACAAAGCCACCAATGCACTCGTAAAAGGTAGCACTGCTAGCATAAAGTTGACCAAATCAATGAATCTGGCCCAATAAAATATATGGTCGATAAATGATGTAAAACCGCCAAGTAGTTACCAATAAAACCCACAGGTTGGTTTAGAACACCATGTGCAAAGGAACAACAATGGGTGCCAAAAGCGAAACCACGATACAAACCGATCCTCCATATAATATGGGCCTGCAAATAATGTGATGACTCGAGTAGTAAGGTCGAGTCAGCTAGCCAAGCATGGACGACACTGATAGAGAGATAAAAATCGACTAAATTATGTGCCATAGATATGAGGGGCTCCATTGCTGCAAAGGCAAAGAGGCTAGACTATTTAATGCCATCTTCTGGCTCAGAGAAAACATCTCCTCAGCCTTTCTCTTCAGGATCTCGTGATTCTCCTTCAGCTTAGCCACAACATTCCTCTTGAGCGTTTGAGAAATTTTCTCATTAAGGTCTTTGAGCATCACCTCAACCTTCTCTCATTTATCCAATTTCTCTTTTATATCATTGGCAACCTTCTAAACCTTCTCATCCTTATCCTCCATCGCCCATTTGTCACCTTGTGCCTCACCCTCAGACACCACTTCAAGCTTGTTTATCTTTTTTTTCGGCCACACCAAATTGAGAGAGTAGCCACCAAATGACTGCATTCTATCATTCAACTTCTTTTGCCAGCTTAGACACTTTCTCATCCAAATTAGGGCAGCCAGTATTGGCGGTAGAAACACCCTGGATAGGAGAGGAGGTTCCTAACGAGGTGAAAAGGGGGCAACCTCCCCAAAAGTAGTAGGAGACTGATTAGACTCTGAGGATAAGGAGGAATTAGACTCCTCCAACCCCACATACTCTTCTGAATCCACTAGCTCAACATCCTTAGAAGGTGGGGCTTGGGTTTTTTTTTTGTGTGTTACCCCTCAAATAGGGTTGGACCAAGTAGGGACAAGTTTTGTTTTGGGCAAGGAAGCCAAATTAGGGCCAGTTTTGAAATAGGGGGATTAGAAAGGTCAACACATAATTTTAAATCTAGCAAGGGGCTAGGGGGAAATCAAAGGGGTCCCACAGGATGGGGTCAAAGTCAAGTGAAAATTGTAAATCCTAAGGATTAATCTTTGGTAGAGTGGGAGGGAATTCTTGGATTTAGTCCTAGAAACTGATTGTGACAAAGAAGAACAAACACAGTAAGGAAAATTCATTTTCATACCAGACCTTAGGTGATTCGGCATGGGCATCCAACATGAAGTAAGGGAAATTCATTTTCATAAACATTACCCCTATAGTCATGTATGACCTCACTCTCACCTGTCCAACCTGAATTACCTTTAGAAAATTTATTAAAATTCAATTTCAACCAACCAGTGTGAATATATGTTTGTTATTTATTCCCCTTTTTACCATTCTATTTCTTATATAACTCATTTGAATGACTATGTACTATTTTATTCTACCATAAACTCATTTCACCTCAATCAATAAAATATTCGTATAATGCATGGTTGATTGTAAGAAGTTATTTTAACACCTATAGCCTCAATAATAATGATAACGCTATTCATTTCAGACAAATTCAACATGATTGATGACAATTAATTTAACGATTATGGATTCATTCTAACACAGCACCATATTTTCCCACATCAAAACTAAAATATAAGTCATACATAGATGACCATGGAAAGCAAGAGGAAAGTGAGACTCATACTTACCCTCCAGTTATATCCATGGACCATCCTGAACGTTTGCAGATGTCTCGAAGGGCACGTTTCCACCCATCAATCTCTTCTCCTCGGTATCGATCTGAATGGCCATAGTACTTCAGAAATTATCGGTTATAGGGACTCGAGACATTTTCAGGGTATCTAACATGACTTGGCTCCACATGATAAAACAGAGGAATAATCAAAGCAGGAGAGTTCAACATGGCAGCGGCTTCCTTGAGACACCAAGCCGAGTCTACGTAGCCTTTGGAAAATATAGGAATACGTATGGCACTGCCTTCAATTGCTCTTTCCAAGTTCTTCCAAATCATTTCTCCCTTTCCCAATTTGTCACTGTCTAAGAAGACGTTCAGTCCCGCTGCAGAGAGTGCTTGAAAGAGATGATCAACCAGAGTCTTTCTCACATCTTCTCCTCTGAAACTCAGAAAAACATGATACCTCTTATCGCTTTGGAAGGGAAGTTTAGTTGTGGGAGGCTTGTATCGAACAAAGGCAGGCGCTGAGGATCCAGCAGAAGTAGACGTAGATGGTGCAAAATCTTGACGCTGTAAGAGCGAGCTGGTGTTAGAAGTAGATGCCATGGAATTCAATTGAACTGAAGAAATTGAGGATTCAGTGGAATTAGATGTAAGATAGTGCAAAATCTTGAAGCTATGGACTTGTGTTAGAGTTAGAAGTAGATGCCATCAAAATGGACTTTGTGTTCAGGAGGAAAAGATAAAGCAAATGAAGAAAGGCTGGTAATTGTTGAGGAGGTGGAGAAGTAAAGGGCAAAGGATATAAAAGAGGAGAGGAAGAAGATCAACAATTGACTAAACGCATAGACAGCCTGGCTTTGCGTAGTTAGGAAAGCGCGTGAGTGAAACGGTGAAGCATCGCCGACAGTGAGGAAATTAAGATAATGACGATTGAGTCGTTGGGGATGTGAAAGGTGGAGTCCACTCCCACTCTGTAAGGGAAACCATGATATTAAAGACAGGATTCATATATATTAGTATGAACTTGATCATGATAGAGAGGTCTTGTATAGACTTTTTGGTATTACACAGGTCTTATTTTCAATCTTGAAACAATCAAAATTTTAAATTTATATTAGAATTATCTATTTTGTGTATAAGTTAAGTATATCTTGTTTTTTTCACTTATTATTTATTGTGATATTGATTTCATGAATCTTAATTTTAATCTATATTAATTTGTGTTTGTGTGTAAGCATTGTATTTAATTAGTTTAGACTAGTCTAAAGGAAAGGTTATTTTCTTTTATTTTTTGGTGGATCCATTTAAATTTACACGACTTGATTTCCTTTGGAGTTTCCTCCTAATACCAAGTTTTTCACATTTATAATTTTTTGTTATTTATTTCTTAACAATAGATTTGAAACCCTCTTTAATTTTGCGATTCACTGATATTTCACTGTTACATCTTTTCCCTTAAGATTTTAAGCTTTGTTGTGATATCTCTTTTACCTAGCCTATTTACCCTTGTTTACCAAAATAGATTTTTTTAAAATATGATACTATTGATATTTTAATTTTAAATTAAAAATTGAATTACTGAGCTTTAGCTTTCTACCTTTTTCTTATAGGCCACAAGGTACTTTGATCGTACTTTCCATTGAGAAGAAATGCTTGATTAAATCCTAACATGAGCATCTAATATACTAAGGTTGGGATCTATTTCGATGCTCATGTTTTGAACAATATAAAAGGAAATCTAAGATTATGATCACAATTCTTAAATGGCCAACCATTATTTTTCAATGAGCATGCTAGGTTGGCTAATGCTAGAAATCTTTGATAACTAGTCAATATGATTCATCACATGTTCATGAATAACATATACTAGAGATCTCACAAATAGTGAATGCCAAGATTACTAAGTTATCTATTATGATGATACATCTATCTTCTTTACCACTTCTACCATTGATCCATCCTTCAATATTACCCTTTCCACCAATAACTATTATTATATTATTGGCATTGTCACTACTAGTTTTTCACCACATAGCTCTTATCCTTCTCTAGTTTCCCTCCTCATTGTAGCCTTTCTCCTAACTTTACCCCCATTGAGATATTCAACTCTCACATGATGCATTACACTTTTTGTGTCTTCATCATCCATTGTTAAATCATGATATACCTACATCTACTAACCTATGTCATACCATGTTTACTACTCATTTTACATCTATATCCAACTCCAAGTTTACACTTAAAATTATATTTCTTCTATGCTTCTACCCCATCCTATTACATCTTTCATTCCTCATATTTCCCACATGTACAACCCTCTCTTTTTACTCTTTAATATTCCACCCTAGATTTAGTAACTAACAAGATAGATCAAATAGAGTAGATGCATGACCTCATTATCTATAAAACTAGAAATTCAAATATTCTAGACATAATCCATTAGAAAAAGAGATTTATGTACATCAAGTACCTATTTAGTATATATGGCACCCTTTTTTAATGTATGATGGAAAGGGTGACCTCAACACACATTTGAGGCCATTTGTAGCTCAACATGCATATATAGACTATCTAGATAATTATCTTTCAAAATCTTAAAGATTATGTTATGAAACTTCCAAAAGGATCTATTGAAAAATCAATGATTTGACAAAGGTGTTCTTAAAGAAATTTAAAGTTTATATAATCCTTGTAGAAATTACATTTTTTTTTGCTATTGGAGTATGTCCAAGGATCAAATGAATATATTCATGACCATTTTATATGATTTTGGTCTCATGAAACAAAAAAAATACTACAAGATTATTTAGAATCTTGTCCTAAAAATAATAGTTCCTACATTTTAGCATTGAATATTTCGACAGGTGAAATTAAGGTGGGGCTAAAAATTGCCCCACCAACATAGAGATGATATTTGCCACTGGTCAAACAACTAAATTTAGATTAGTGTTAAAAATAAATTTTGGAGGGAAAATATTTTTTTTAACTTGTTTTGATCACGAAAAAGAGAATAGAAGACAAAACCATGTGTTCATATGAGACCACCAACTTCCTTAAATTTAAGAGCTTAATTTTTTTAGCTAAACAACAAAACAAAATTCATGGGACCAACAACTTTAAAATATTCCTAAAAAGTCCTAGCATCAGGTTCTATTTTTTAGGAAGTCCCCCTCTTGGGACACCGGGTAGGGGTCCCATGAGGGGGCTTAAACTTTTATTTTTAAGGAAAAGGTGGTCCCATGAATTAATTTTTTTTTTCTAGGAGGTTATTTGAAATCTTTTCCTTAAAAATAGGAGTCCCTACATTTTAGGCCTGCAAATTTAAGAGGTAAAAATAGGGTGGGGTTAGAAATTGTCCCACTAGTTTAAGAACATTTTATGCCACTTGTCAATTATTCGAATTGAGAGTTAAAACTAAATTTATTTACCACCACCTTGCTTAAATTTAGGAGCTTAAACTTAAGCTGATATGCACTACAAAGTTAATGGGACCACAGACATTCTTAAATTTAAGATCTTAAACTTTTAAGCTAAACTATAGTACAAAATTCTTAGGACCACCAGCTTTAAAATATTCCTAAAAAATCTCAATAGCTCCAATTATATTTTTTAGGAAGCCTCCATGTATGGAACCCCAACCTTATCCTACCAATTGACCCACCTAGACTTTGAAAAGTGACCCAAGAAATTATGAATGCCCTTTACTATCCCAATCTAAAAAGACCCGCCACCCTACATAGAACCCAACCTTACCCTGCCAATTCACCCACCTAGACTTTGAAAAGTGACTCAAAAAATGAGGTTTGCCTTCTACTATCCCAATCTGAAAAAGACTTTTTTAGAAAGCCTCCCTACATGGAACCCCAACGTTATTCTACCAATTGATCCATCTAGACTTTGAAAAGTGACTCAAGAAATTAGGTTTGCCCTTTACTATCCCAATCTAAAAAGACTTGCCTCCTTACATAGAACCCATTCTTATCCTACCAATTGACTCACCTAGACTTTGAAAAGTGACCCAAAAAATTAGATTTGTCTTCTACTATCCCAATCTGAAAAGACAATTTTTTAAGAAAGCCTCCTTACATGAAACCCCAACCTTATCCCACCAATTGATCCACCCAGACTTTGAAAAGTGACCCCAGAAACTAAGTTTCCCCTATACTATCCCAATCTGAAAAGACCGTGTTATAAGATACTGATGTTCCACACGGCGATGTCATGTTCAGCGGTCTGTGATTAAGAATCATTTGAGGTGGCTGCTGCGCAATTTCAGTTCATGTTTTTCTTCTAAACTTGAGACATTCAGTCGGTGAATTCAATGCAGACAGACCCACTTCCATTACATCTTTTCTTCCCCTCACGCTGGTTGCAGAGTAAAGCCACAGATGTTATTTTCTCCAGTCGTGTCAAGCTTGTTTTATACTTTTTTTGTGCTTCTAAACTCGACTTCTTGTATAAATTGAAGGAAGTTTCTTAGAGACATTTCAAATGTATCTAGCTGATTCAGTTTTTTTTCAATGGAATAGGAGTTATATGAGCCCATCAAATTGGGCACCAAAATTAAACAATTTCAGTGTTTTTAAGTTAATTAAAGCATCTTCTTTTGAGTCACATATAACTCTTGATGGCTAAAGAATGAGCTCGTACTCCAAAATCATTTAAGGTGTTCATTTAGATAGCTTTAGCAAGACAACACATGAAGATAATGAACCAATTCTCACGGATCTTTCAACGAAATTGAGATAACATGCAACCAGATACGTAACAATTAGAGGGACCATTATGTAGTCATGCCTCTTTCAAGGTCCATCAAAATTGTAACATTCCAAATTTTCAAGAGAAAATTGATGGAAGTGATATCAATGAATGGATATCCATGTTTGGAAAAGAATCTGTTTTATAAACCACTTCATAGATTTTGAGAAAATGACATTGACCCTCTTCAAAGTTGAGACTTGCATGTAACAATCGTGGGAGTAAAAGTTGTTATTAGGAAAATTTTGATGGTAGAGATTTTGACTTAGTGATGAATGAGAACCACACAAGGGGAAAACTTGTTGAATACATCAGAAAGGAGAATTTTCTTGAAGATATCTATTAAGAAAATTATATGCAAAGTTTGTTGCTTTGGCAAAAAAATGATTAATATTTTTAGGAGTATATCTCAAAAACGAGGGTACAATATATTACCTATTGGTAAAAATAGGGGGTTTTTTAATTTGAGCCATGACAAAATACAATATCTGACAAATATAGCGGGGCTTTTAATTCAAGTTGTGTATTGAGAGGGAGTGATTAAAAAAAGGAGTTTAGGGCAATATTTTTGCAAAATAGGGGGATTCTTCAGTATGCCATGAATGCATGTGATATAACCCAGGTTCACTAAGTGAAACACCATGAATGCCCACCAACCTATTGTGAAATTGTAACTTCACAAAATTGCTATTTAATTAGTTTTTTTCCTTGATTTGAGCCCAAAACTAAGTGCTATTCATTGGGACTTGGTTGCCAAGAAAAATCATAGGTAGGTGACTTTAAATGGACATATATTTCTAAAAGATAAATTGACAAAATTAAAATAGAGACATTTTTTGGTTTGCTTCTACATTTGATGTTAAGGATATTAACATGGAATGATTAAGAGATGTGCTATTTTTTCTCAGTATTCCACACTACTATCATTTGTCTTAGGCTTGTATTAATTCTTTCCATGTATGTAATTTATCTAAAGATAATTTAGTGGGAAATAGTAGACAATATCATAAATACTAAGTATGGCTTCTATCTGATTCTTTTAACAGATCTCAACCTTATAAGAGTACTTTCCAAAAATAAATATAGAGAGTCAGACTAAATTGAAATGAAACTTTATTGGCTTGATATCAATCTAAAATAAATTGTTCTTTGAAATTCTTGTGATCAGGACTATTCAAAAGAATTTTAACATTTCAATTGTCAACAATGACACCAAAGTGGTTGTTTAGATTATCAAGGCTAGGTTGGGAAAATTTTCCTTTTCAGATGCTAACAAAGTGTGATAGTTTGGAGCTTCAATTTAGCATTGACCATCAAGTTTTAATGACAAGAAAATAGAGTAGTGACAATTGAGCAATCAAGTGGGAAGAAAAAGTATATACATGTAATAGTATATAGACATTGTGGAACTGAAAGCAAAATGGTTCTTATCTTAAAGATAAAAGTAAGCTTGTAGTGCTAAAGAAATGAACTCGACGAATGTTATATATCAAAATGAAGGATTATTTTAAATAGTTATATTTAAGTTTCTTATATATTCAACAAGCTTAATCCTTTGTTAATTGGTCAAACTCATTGCTTAAATGTGCACCATACACTTGTTAGGAAAACTACATTCCATTTAGGCGTGTCATATACATGAAGGTTCAAAAGCCCTATAAGGAGTACAATAGCAGTAAATAAATGCTTTAGGTATATATAGTGTAGTATTCCATGCATGTTAGATAGGTATCAAAGAAACTAATACATGCCTTGGCAGAAGTCATGCCCTAGTCTTGTGGGATTATCTTAACCCCTCTTGAAGCAATCTTAATATATTTTCTCTTTAATGATCCAAGTAGATTTCAATAGAAACTATCCCATTAAACGGAAATGTTCCTTGTGCATTGTTTTTTCATTGAAACTTGTACCTATAATCTTTCAAATTCTCAACTCAAATTATATTATCTTTTCAACTCGATCATCCCTATATATGCAAAATTAAGGAAAATTTACATAAATAATAATAACTTAAATTATGACTCAAAATAGTTTCTCTCCTCTTTTATACTAGTAGGTATTTATTATCTAATGGAATAATATTTGACACTCCCTTTACTATTTTTTTAAATCTACTATTTTAGTTATCAATGAGAATATTTCAATATCATTAATGGTATTTTGAGATGTAAGACTTTGTTTCAAAAATATTTTCTATTACTCTATGCTAAGCTCAATTATTTCGAGATCATGAAGGTCAACTTGGATAGTCATGTGGTTGAACGACTTAGGAACTTGACTTTGAACTAGGAGCTTCATCATCAAGATTTGTAGCCCTCTAGCATAGCTCTATTTGTTGTAGCAAGAGGCACTTGGCTATGTTTGATTTTTTAGAACTTTGTAACTAGTTTACAAGTTAACTTTGTACAAATTATATTGTAATTGAAAAATTTTCAACTATAACCATCTAGCTATTATTTATGCACTAGGAAGTATGCTTTGTGGGATGCAGTGTAATCAATGATATGAATAAACAACAAAATCCTATTTTCTACAATTCATGGTTGAACTATTTATTTTATTTGCTCTCTATATCTCTATGCTATGAAAATGCCCTTAAATTTCAGCAAAGGTAATTTTCCTCTTTTTTTTTTTTATAATTTTTTACATTATTTTAAATTCAATTTTTTTTTCCAAAAAATCCTATACTTTTGGTTTGCCAATTTTTTTCCCAAAATATTTTTTGTTGCTATGGACTTGAACATATTTTTCATATACTATTTTTAATTTTTCAATGTAGCGAAAAAATTCTTATCTTTTATGGATTACTAGTATTGCAAAATTTTACATGACATTGATGTCTTTGAAATGCAAGATACCTACACAAGTAGATATGGAACATGACTATGGAAATCTCTTGAATTGTGTAGAATGACATACAATACATAGAGAGGATGTGTTCCTTTGCAAAAAAGAGGAAGAATGGTTTGTAGGTAGGATATTGAAACATTAAAATTAAACATCATATATATGCAAAGTATTAAAATTGGGTTATTATTTCTTATTGGTATTATTTTACATTGTAACTTAATCTTAAGGAATTAGACTTATATCAAGATTTGGAGATAGGGGATGAAAAATAAATATAAATAATCACTATTAGTAAAATTGTGGAGAGAAAATGCCACCTTATTGATGTTTTAGGTTGCAAAATACTAACTATTTGACTAGTTTGCGGGCCTGCAAACAAATCAATGGCAAGAATACTTCAGAATTAAAATGGATGTAGCTGAAGCGAGTAGAATGGGATTCATCATATAGTCACCACAACAACTTCCTCTTTCATTATTGTCAATTTCATAACGCTGGAGGATTCCATTTGTAATTGTCGTTTCTTATTTGCCAATTTGCATTTGTAGTTGTCCTTTGGCATTCTCCACTTTTGGATTTGTAACTGCAACCAATTGTTTTTTATGTACACGGAAATACAATGATTTAGCACAAACTAAAAATTCAATAGAAAAAATGTCCGGCTCTGCAACGGGGTGATGGCCCTGGGCGGGAATTATTTTTTGAAAATTCCCGTAGGAATGGTGGCAGAGGACAAAGCAGTGGGCAGAACAGTGGGTGCTAGAGGTATGACCTGCAGGGGAAGAATAGGGGCATCTCAAAAAGGGAGGATCTTCTCAAACGGGCCCATAGACCACTTCAAAACAAATTCAGATTTTTGAACCCTAACTGGAAACCATTCACGTTGCCGAAAAATTTGAGCAAGAGGAAACATGAAATCTTTAATATATGTGAAGATGATAGGCTTTCAAACAAAGTTAGTCAGATTCATTCAAAAATAAGCCCTAGACATCAGGAAACTCATTAAAAAAATTTAAATGGGCTTTTCATTGATAGTCCTGAGGCTTTAAATAAGAGGCAAAGTTGTCTGACAACCCCTAATAATATTCCACTACAAAACAGTAATGGACATGGGGGACCAGGGGTCTAAAGGTCACAGGGGATCTTAGAGTGCTCACATTCCCAAACAACATTCCTTTGCGGAATTCGTGGAGGGGAAAATCTCGGTCTCCAAAGGCGAATCCCCCTAAATCGATCGATGGGCCTAGGGTTTGGGACCCTCTTTTAAGGTCTAGAGGTGGAAATTTTAACCCTCCACATCTTAACCATTCCAAGAAAATTAGAGGCCGATGGGATGGGGAAGTCTTCAACTTAAACTTCAGCTCTCACAGAAATGGACATTTTCATAGGCCGAGGCAGAATGTCAGGGGTTTTATTAAATATTGGAGAAAGAATCACTCATATAAGGTACAAGAAATACCTAACCCCACAAATTCTAAAATAAATGGACTGGAATACCAAATCGGAAGGAGAAAGGGAGAAGATCAGTCGTCAAGGATTCCAGACTTGGCAGGAGGAAAGGTTTCTATTAAACTATCGGACCACCTCCTTGAGTCACAGAGCTTAGATCTGCGTGACAGGGTGATGATAGGTAAGTTTTGGGGATTTTCTCCCAAATCTAATGATTTATGCATATGGGCTAAAAAACATTGGGAGGGAGTGAAGGAAATATTTTTCATAAATTAGTTTTTTATTATCATATTTTCTTCAAAGATGTGTAGAGATAAGATTCATAGAACTAAGGGTTGGTTCTACAAGGGGTTTGGTTTATATACATTGCCTTGGTATCCAAATTTCAACCCTCAGGGCACAAATATAAAATATGTGCCATTCTGGATAACCTTCCCTAGGATCCCATTAGAATATAGAGACGATCTTATAGAGATCCTAGAAAACCATTTGGTGATCTTTGTAAACTGTGATTTAATTCCATTTGAAGACCCTCAGCTTCTTTTAAGGGTTTGTTTACTGTTGGATCTCTCCAAACCATTCCCTAAGGATCTTTTAATCATCTCGAAAGCAGGGGAATGGGACCAACAGATCATTCTTTAGGATCCAAAATTAATAGACTTGCATTCAGATTCCCTGGGTCACCTAGCCACACATTGCCAAGGATCTCTCTGCCAAGACATAAGAGTCTATGAAGACCACTCTTCTATCACGGATCAGTGTTCCAGAAACCCACCATATGCTAGAGCACTCATTTTAGAGACCTTGACATCAGAACCTGAAGGAGAAATAACAGATAATCTAAAAGTTGTGGAGGCATGTCCCTCTGATTCAACAATAAATAGTGAGGGAACAAATTTGGAGCCCTCAATGGAGGAAAATAAGGGAAAGTGCCCACTGAAGAAATTTTTTCAAAGAGACAGGCTAGTAAAGCAAAGAAAATGTAGCAGCATTCCTGTTTGTAATCCTCCAGGGGAGGATGAGGCCCAAAGTAGTCAGAATCTAATTGTTGAAACCATACAACTAGAGACATTTCTGGAGGAAAATCAGGAGAATTCCCCGTTGGAAACAAAAAACTAGAAAGGTGGGGAAGTAATGCAGAAGGGAATTAGCAACACTTCTATTTCCAACCCTTCAAGTGAGTTAGAGGCCGAAAATAGTCAGATTCTAAGAAAGGTAATAGACAGTTCTCAACCCTCGGTGAATACCTTTCAAATGGGAAATATAGTTGTGAGAAAGAGAGGGAAAATGGTGGAAATCACAACCTCTCTTGCTCGAAATTTTATTAACTCTTTTAGTATAAATACTAGAAGAAGAAAGATCACAGTGCCCCCAAGCGTTATTTCATGGATTCAAAAGCTTATCTCCTTTGACCACATCTCGGTGGATAAGCCATTTTTAGACTTGTACTACCCAATGTAATACCTTTGATCCCAATATCCCCTCTGAAAGAGAACGAGTTGTTTTTAAAACACTACAAATCTTCTTTTCTGAAGGGTAATCCAGATCATTTTGATCAATTTGTAATAAATCAACTACATAAAGCATGCTCTATATTTGTGGACGAGATCATAGACCAGCTAGGCAATATGGTTGTTATTGAGGACTTGATGGGTTTTTTCAAACATATAGTAGATTAGAAGTTTGGTACTCCTGCAACACTAGCAATAGAAGGCTTCCTTGGAAAATCGTAGCAACAAAGCAGTGATATACTCAAAGATCATAATGAGGAAGGAATTCATGATCTTCCTATAGTAGTATCCTCTACCAAACAAGATCTAAAAGCAGTCATGATGATCAAGCACAAAGGGAGAGTGGGGAGACCCCCAAAGAAGAAGAGACTAGCCAAAAAACCAAAGAGGAGGTCAAAGCAAGAATTCTCTATTAAGATTGGAATATTAGGGGTATTAAAACCCCTAACAAAAGGTGCCTTATCAAATCTCAAATAGAGAATTGTGGGGTCAATCTCATTTTAATACAAGAAACTAAATTCTCATAAACCAGTGATGATCAACCTTTTAAAGGTTGGAAAAAGTGGAAGTATGTTGCTTCCCAATCCATTGGGGCCTCGGGTGGATTGGCCATATTATGGAAACCAAGTGTGGGAAGAGTAGATGTTATCTCAATCAAAGCAAACTTCATCCATGTCAAAGTAGTAGCTTCTTCAGTATCCTTTCATTTGATCTCAATCTATGGTCCAAATTCTTCAAAAGGGAAGAAAATAGTGTGGGACAAGCTTGCCCAAATCTGCCTCAATTTTCCAGAGGATCCGATTATATTTGGAGGTGATTTCAATGCTATCCTTTCCCCAAGGGATAAATTAGGGGGCACTATCACCCTCCCTAAGTCAATGCAAGATTTTAATGATCTTGTCTCCTCCAATGCTCTCATATATTGTGTGCCATCCAATGGCTCCTTCACCTAGTCAAACAGAAGACAAGGTCTTTCTCATATCGCAGAGTGCTTAGATAGGTTTTTTGTGAATCCTATTTGGAACGCTTCATTTAGTCCTCCAGCTTCCAAAATCCTGCCTCTATCAGGTTCTGATCACTTTTCACTTCAACTGGACATTCCCTTGCTCACCAACACAAATAAGGGATCTTCTTCAAATTTCAACAAATGTGGTTTAGAGATAATTCATTTCTTCCACAGTTGCAGAAATGGTGGTTGATTGCTCCATTTACCCTGGGCTCTAGGATGTTTCAGTTTTGTAAAAAGATTCAGTGGATAAAAGCTAGAATCAAAGAATGGAATACAATAGTTTTAAAGAATATCTTTCACTCTAAGGTTCAACTGGAAGATAGTATCAAACTTATAAATGAAGACATTATTCAAAATGACATAAACGAAGAGTCTTGCAAACAACAAAATTCCCTGAACCTAAAATTACAAGAGGTTTTGAAAAGAGAAGAACTCTTTTGGAAAAAAAAATCTAGGGAGACATGGTTGCAATTAGGGGATAGGAACACAAAATTCTTCCATGCTTCGGTTAAAATGAAGAGAGAAAGAAGCCAAATTTCACAAATTAGAAATGAGGTAGGGGAAATTCTTTTGGATAATAAGAAAATTCAAGATGAAGTAGTTAATTTTTTCTCTTCCCTTTTCTCAAATTCAATGGTTGAGAATGAAGACATTAGAAGGAAAACTCAGGACATTCTTCTCCACATACCATGCTTAATCACACACCAGGAAAAAATATCACTGTTGAAACCCTTTTCTTTGGAGGAAGTTAAGAATGCAGTTTTCTCCATGCATCCGAATAAAGCCTCGGGACCGGATGGGTTCCCTGCCCTTTTTTTTCAAAAGTGCTAGAATTTCTTGGGATCAGATGTTTGGAAGATGGTGGAAGAGTCTAGGAAACATGGCAAAATTTTGAAACAATTCAACACTACTCTCATTGTTCTAATTCCCAAGTTGTCTAATCCATAATCCTTTGCAGACTTTAGACCAATCTCTCTATGCAACATAGTCTCCAAAATTATAACTAAGGCCATCTCTATCAAATTGGCTCCATTGATTCCTAAGATCATATCCAAGCAATAAGGGGGTTTTGTGCCAGGTAGAGAAACAACAGAAGGACCTTTGGTAGTGCATGAGACCATGCATTCAATAATGGTGCATAAGATAGAAGCAATTATGGTTAAGCTCGATATGTTGAAAGCATATGATAGGGTCAATTGGGTTTTTTTGCATCGAATCCTTCTCAAGTCTGGTTTTTCCAATTTATGGTACAAATGGGTTCTTTCCTATCTATCAGGGGAAAAATTTTCAGTCTTGGTAAATGGCAGCCTAGTGGGTTTCTTTTCGTCCTCCCAAGGAGTCAGACAAGGTGATCCTTTTTCCCCATCTCTTTTCATCATCATGGTAGAGGCCCTTAGTAGATTGATCTTAGCCTATCACTTGGGGTTTGTCCATATGGAAAGGAATTCAAATCCCTCAAACTCAAATTATCCTCACACATCACTTATTTACTGATGATACTATCTTGTTTGGATAAGCCTCGGTGAGGAAAGCTAAGGTAATTAAAAGAGCCCTTAAATTATACAGTGAAGTTTTTGGGCAAACCAAAAAATTTATATTTCATTGCTCACCGATTCTGTCAAAAAGCTTGATAAATATATTTAGTTTCCAGCAAGTGAATTTACCATGCAAGTATCTAGGAGTTACGCTCTTCTCATGAGCGATAAAAGGATGCCATTGGGATTCCATAGTCTTGTCGATAAAAAATAAGGTAACCTCTTGGAAGAACAATTGGTTATCACTGGCTAGGAGAATCTTGCTGATCAAATTTGTATTGGCAACAATTCCAAACTACATTATGTCTGTCCTCCCCATGCCATTCAAGATCCAAAAGCAGCTTAAATCTCTCCTCAAGAAGTTTCTATGGAAGGGCAGCAAAGATTCCAAAGATAAAATACACTTACTGGCTTGGGAAAAATTTTGTTTCCCAAAAGTGTTTGGGGGGCCAGGAATACCTAATTTTGAAGATGGGAACATTTCTCTAGGGGCTAAACTTGTGTGGAAATTGTATTCAGACTCTACGTCTGTTAGGGATGCAATTATTAGAGGCAACTATCTTGATTTAGAAGATCCAGAAAGAATTTTCACAGTCTTGGATCCTCCAAAAGGGTAAAGATGTGGAATTTCCTAATTAAATGCAGAGAGAGCCTGCTGCATAATCTAACTTAGATTGTGCATGATGGGAGGTCAATTATATTTTGGGAGGACTCATGGAACAACTATCTGCCCTTAGTTAGTATTCCAAATCTAGATGTCATCAAGGAAGTTTTATAGGCCTCATGGGGACACTTTGTAAGCAATTACTTTCACCTGTTATGGTTAATAGCTTTTGGGAAGCAAAATGGAAAGACTTGGATAATATACCTACCCCTCCTCAACAAAAATAGGTTCTTATGATGGAATTAAAAAACAAATTAATTTTTTACAAAGGGAAATGAGACAAACTGATTTGGCTTCCTTCTAAGTCAGGGATTTATTCAGTAAAGGGGGGCTTTAAACAGTTGACATCTCAGGGGAAAGATAATCCGCCCAGAAATTTCTTATTTTGTTGGAAGGGATGCGGATTACAAAAGGCATGATCCTTTGCCTGGCTGGCCCTAAAGGGTAGAATCCTAACTAGTGACAAGTTATCTCTACTTAAGATTGTGCAACCCTTTGATTGTGTGTTGTGTAATAAGTCCATTGAAACAACGAATCACCTTCTTTTAGAATGCATAGTGGCACAAGATTGTTGGAAGTGGCTACTAAACAAACTTTAATGGAATTCCCCATTACAAGCTACTTTATCAGAAGTATTTGATTCATGGCCAAAGCTCTTTGCAGACTCTTTTTTTGCAGTTATTTGGGATATGGCTCCTACCATTCTTATATGGAACATTTGGTGGGAAAGGAATAGGTGCATATTTAGGAAGGAATTTTATAGTGTGTAGGATATGCTTACCAAATTAGAATTATCAATTTTAGAATCTGTTAATGCTCACACAACTAAATTTAAGAAGTTGGACTCTCCTTTCACCTCATGGGATAACGACCTACTGATAGGTTGGAAACTCCTGCAAATCCCATTTAAAAGAAGTTTGATGGTAAATGCCCATAAGAAAATCAATAGAAAATGAATTAGATGGAGATCTCCTTTGAAGCATTTTGTGAAACTAAATTTTGATGGAGCTGTGAGGGGTAATCCTAGAGTGTTCGGAATTGGAAGTGTTCTTAGGGATCATTCAGGCCAAGTTTTGAGACAAGGTTTTGCAAAATTTCCATATGGCACAAATAACATAGTAGAGGTTAGAGCCTTACTATTTGGGATTAACTTAACCATTAAGGAGCAGGTTGAATGCTTAGAGATTGGAGGGGATTCCTTGAACATCATATCAGCCTTAAAAAATTTCCAAGCTCCCAATTGGAAAATAGATTACATTATTCAAGAAGCTAGAGAGAAGATTTCAAGTTTTCGAGGATATATCATTTCCCATTGTTATAGGGAAGCAAATAAGTTAGCAGACCTATTAGCTAATATGGGATGTGACTCAAATGAGGAAGGTTTTTTCCTTTCTCCTAGGTAGGTTCATGAAGACGAATGCCTCAGTGCACAACTGTCTTTGGATGCGATGCTTGGTCTCACTCAGATTGTTTGATCTAATGTTGTTTTGTTGTGGGTGTGGGGCTCCTCATTCTTCATAGCATTATAGTATTTTTGAATCTCTCCCATTACCCCACTATGTATCCATTTGAGGTTTAATTTTAGCTGGTCTCTCTTCAAGATTCATCTCATGGCTTGTGCAGTGGAAAGATCCTCGAGCCATGGTTAGCCATGTCACTACTGACTGTCCTGCGAGGATGCTTCCATCATAGCAAGGATTTTATGTGGAGTAGATGGGGGTCATCATTTCTACATTCTTTCAAGTGGCATGTAGTATGGGATGAGATCAGCCTAGCGCCATTGGATTTTCTCATGCTCTAGGTACCTTTTCAAATATCTTCACACATGGGGGAAGGAGGAGTATCCTTTGGCTTGGGATAGTTGGAGGTGCTTCAAGCATGTGGATCTGTAAGGCAGGCCAAATGTTCACTCTCTATTGCATCCTCAATCCTTTCATTCCTACGGAGGATCCCAACTTGAGGAAATATCAGGGCTCCCACATATCTGCAAGATAGCATATCATCTCTTACAATAAATGTGATTATTTAAGGTTATTGAGGAGGTCTTGCATGGAAGCTCAAGGACAAGGAATGAATGCAACTATGATGGTTTACATGAGCTACATTGAATCCTTCACATCATTTCCCCATAGGCTTCTCTATTTATTGGCCAGTGGCAACATGCTTCTTCAGAATTGTCGGTTTGTTTTTAGCTAGACCAAATTCTTGCTTTCCTTGTTGATTGAGCTCGCACAACAGTTATGGCCCTTCGAATTTATTTGGAGGGACGTCGTCTTGGCCAGAGACATAATGCTTTAGCTCATCCTCTGAGACAAGCGAACTCCTTCGCAATCTCATGTGAAATTTGTCAATGGGCGATGAGGACTATTCTTGGGGAGGAATTGATTGCAGCCAACCCGATGGCCTCTCCAAACCTGGTGGCTTCTAGATTGGCATCTATGGTGATAGACCTCACATATTCTCAGGACTATACAAAGATGGTGGTGGGGGCTTTTGTTCATCCTGCACTATTTTCTTAGGAGAATTTGTACCTGTAGTTGAAGAAGTATGATTTGTTTACTGGAGAGGTGTGGTGGGGAAGTTGTTTAAATAGAGATCTCTTTGTTTTTTGACTCAGTGCCAAGATCTATTTTCCTCTCCTTCATCTATGGCTTGGGATACACATCTCCTCACACTTTTCTACACTGGGTTCAACAATTTGTAGTTCAAATCGGGGAGCCATTGGCTTCAATTGTAATGGCTAAATTGAGTGTTGTGTGGCAATTATGTGATCATGCTCTAGTTGATCCTCATGAGTATCCCTCATCTTTCCCAACTCCAATGGAGGCCACTTCATCTCAAGAATCAAGAATTAGAATATGATATTTCTCCAGCTAGGGTGGCAGGTTAAAGGTGGTAGAATTTGGGTTGATCCGAGCATGGCATTTTCAAACATGTAGTCTCTTTGTCCTTTTTTGATAATCTCGCTTCATCAATTGTACGTATTTAGTTTTGCTTTTGTCCATATCGGGAAAGGGTTTGTCTCTCTCAGTCTCCGTCTAGGGCTTTTTTCAAATCACCCCATGTCTACTTTTGGGGGGCCTCTCTTTCAAAATTGTATCTATTAGGGGGGTGGAAATAGTGTCATTTTCTTTTATCTAAGTATATGTAAATCTCCAATTATTATTAATATATTATAGGCCATGGCCTTTTGCTCAAAATAAAATAAAATTGTGGAGATAAAATATAGATTGACAATCTACTATTTCCAATGTAGAATATAAGGGACCTCTAATTGAAATATTTTATAGAAAGAAAATATATATTTTGAGTTAATATTCAAAACTACCATTTTATGATATATTATTATGTGAATATTAATTATTGAAAATATGGAAATAAGAAAGCATGTTTCTTGGATTTGTGTCTTCAATTATTAAGTATTTTTTATTTAATACAAATAATTTAAGTAGGTACTCATCTTAGATGGAGAAAATGGATCATGGTTATGTGTGACTTGAACTATTGGTTAGGTCATGTATATCAATTTTAGGATTTTTCATAAATGATTCATAATATAATTTATCTCTATACCCATATTCTTTCCAAAAATAAGAAATTATAATCTAAGTAAAAGGTAAGCACTTTTTTGTGTTCAAGGAGAGTTATTTAAATGATCACATCTAAAATAGATTGGACATGAGATCCAAGCAATAGGAATAACATTAATAAGTAACAACAATGCCTATTGCATCCAAAAAGTATTTTGAACGCATTACGATGTCACCACCTATTGTTGCCCTAAGGTCGACTACTTATGCCATCCAACCTCCTATTCGAATGGCTACTGTTGTTGTCCAGCCTCCTCTTCACTCGACTACTGCATCCCCTGGTGAGGATGCTGTGTGTGCTATGAATGGGGGCTCTGCAGAGGTTTTTGTTTGTGCCTTGGCGGGGGGTTCGAGGGGTTCTTCGCCTCTCGCTTTGGCTACTTGACTTCAGTCTTCCCTTCAGGCCTTACCCTCTTCGGGGATGAGTCTTGGGTCTGCTCCGCCTCCTGGGGGTACCCTTGCTAGTGTGAAGTTGAAGGTTGCTCCTGTGGCTGATCCTTGCAGGCCCAAGATCGATCATGTACCTGTTGTTTATACGGAGAACGGTGATTTGGTGCATCCGATGCCCTCTGCTATAGATCAGGTTGCCCATGGCTTGGGGCTTATGGCTGTTACCATGTGCAAACCCTTGGCTTTCAGGGTGTCTACTGATAATAAAAAGGAGATCATCCATAATTCCTCTATGTTTGAGTCTCATGGTTTGATTTGTAGGTCTCGAGGCTTTTGGCCAAGCCTTCCTCAGCTGCACACTTGGATTTCCCAAAGCTGAGAACCGATCTTAAAGGGTTCAGTTAACATTTTTCCTTTAGTCAAAGGTTTTTTCATTGCTAAATTTGTACATGTAGAGGATAGATCAAAATTTTTATGTATTAATCCTTTCAGCTAGGAGGACAAATTTGTTTTGATGGTTAAACCATGGTTCTCGGGTTTTAACCCATCTACTAATTCATTTAATGAGATTCCTATCTAGGTTAGGCTCCCTAACCTTCCCCATCATCTATGGATGAAGTCTCCACTAGAGGAAGTGGGGGAGGCTTTAGGCAAATTCCTAATGATTGATAAGGATTCTTACCAAATGTATCATTCTATTTATGCTTAGATTTTGGTTAACATCGATGTTTCTAAAGGGCTTCCAGCTGAGATAGAGATTGAATCTTCCTTGGGATCTTGGGTCCAACCGCTCGACTTTGAGGGTATCCCCTTTAGATGTCGAAAGTGATTCTAGACTAGACATGTGAAACAGATAAAAAGAAAAAAATATCCGCTTCTTGGTGGAAGGGTGCCTCCTCTGAACACTATTTTGTTAAAAAGAAAAGCTTCTCCTAGGTGGTTGCGAAGGTTCCTCAGGCCGATGGTATTGCACCTCTAGCTGTTGCCTCTGCTTCTAGTGTAGCTTTGCCTCATGAGTGTGTGGATGCTTGCGGTGGAATCCCGATTGATTGTTTGAAGAATGCAAGATCTTCTTCTTTGGTGGATGACCTTCCCACTTCCTAGAT
The DNA here is from genome assembly GCF_030272615.1 of Cryptomeria japonica. Lineage (NCBI taxonomy): Eukaryota > Viridiplantae > Streptophyta > Pinopsida > Cupressales > Cupressaceae > Cryptomeria > Cryptomeria japonica. The sequence continues at coordinate 358,645,655 of NC_081411.1, read as the reverse complement.
CGCTACTGGACCTTTGTCTGATTCTCTGATTTCTGCTATCCGTGCCTCTCCGAATGTTGGCTCTGTTCCTCCTGGTGATGGGAGGTCCTCTATTTTTGACCCATCCTCTTGGAAAAATGTTGCTACTAGGGTTGAGGAGGGATGGATTACTATTAAAAGTAAAAAATCTAAATCGTCCCAGTCCTCTTTTGATATGACCCTTCGATCCCACAAGGGTAGGTCAAATTCTTGATCCGTCCTGGTTGGGTTGGGGCTGTTGGTCTTTTGTAGCCTGCTAGTTTTTGTTGGGGGTCCTTCTTGTGTTGTACCCCATCTTTTGTTTGGCTGTGCTGAGTCTCTTTTGTGTTATGATTCTTTGAGTGGACTTTCAAGCTTATCTTTCGGTTCGGGTTGCAGGTCCTTCCAAAACCTGTCTTGTAAAGGGTTTCAGGTCCCTTCAAAACTTATTTTCCTTAATCAAAAACATTAATAAGTAAAACATATTACTTAAATTATCCTTTCCTTTTCAAAGTATGAAATATCTACATTTCCCTTGTATTTCAATAGGGTAAACAATCAATAAGTAAAACATATTTTACTTAAATTATCCTTTCCTTTTCAAAGTATGAAATATATGCATACCCTTGTATTTCAATAGGGTAAACTATCAAAGTAGAGTAAGGGTTCTAAATAAGGGAAAAATACTAGATCAATTACAATTCAACACCTTGTATGCAAAAAAAACTTTGGGGTTTGGCATACACACACACACACACACACACACACACACACACACACGCACACACACACACACATACACACACATAAAGATCTTAGTTGTACTTATTATGTCTATATGTCATAATTAATCATTTTTTTAATAATTATTGCTTAAGCTAGAGTATCAAAATTGACATGTTTGATTCTTGCAGGGGGTAGATTCACTCATAATAATATAATAAGAAGGAATCCTAACTTGAATGATCCTGCATTAAGTGTTAAATTAGCTATGTCCATGGAGCATAATTATTATGATAAGCCCACTTGGCCTAATGGTCTCTTATATATTTTCTAGAGCTTATTTTGGGTACTATTGGATGTACCATAGGTTTAGCATTTCTAGAACCATCAATGATTGGTGAACCAAAAAATCCATTTATAATTCTTTTGGAAATATTACTTGAATGCTATTTTTCCTTGTATTTCAAATGTTTTGTACAATGCCTAATAAATTATTAGGTTTCCTTTTAATGACTTTGATACATGGAGGACTACTTTCTTGGATATGGTAATTTAAAAATCCATTTCATAATTAGTAGCTACAATATTATTTTTAATCAATATCATAGAAACTCTTTGGTTAGGTATTGGGGCAATATTGCCTATTATTGAATCTTTAACTATATGTCTTTTCCAATTTGATATTAATTTTAAGATATCTTAATATATGAGATAAGGGAAATATTTTGTTTGTAAATTTAGGGAGTAGTTTCTTTAAGACAAATGATCTTCCCCTACATATATATTTTTTAATTAGATTTTTTCTAAAAATTTTATATAATGGTCGAAGGTTTATTCCAATTACTGTCTAGAATTCAAAAGATATATTGGAGCATAAGAAACATTTCACATGTTGGAACTTTTTATAGTAGAGAGCAATATGTTTTGTTTGATTTTGAATCTTTCATGTGAGGTATTCAAACTAGTTTCTATGAAGAACATAGATATTTGATTGATGGAGACAAGATTAATCCGTATTAATATCAATGATTCAATAAAATAGAATAACTAGATTCCATACAATAAATTCAATGAATTGATATGCATAGGAGACCCCTTGGATATATAGCCAAGGTATGAACATATGAGTGTATAAGATTATGACAAGTGTCATAATCTTATGACATTAGACAAAAAATGACAACCTATCATCCCACTTAAAGTGAAAAAATGATCACATGAAAACATCACTAAAGGTGAATCACCCACCAAAGGTTGAAAAGTGCAACCATGAAAGGTGCATATGATGATGTGATAAAGGCACTAAAGATGGAGACATGTGGAAATGATAACATAATAATGCCACCTAAAGTGGAGATGCTCCAACTATTCCTAGATGTAGTTCCCTACTTAAGCTTAAGTAACATATAATTAGGACCTAAGTGAAAAATAACCAAGGTAAAACACCTTAATTACACCAATTGCACACCAAATAATGTAACTAAATCATATTTATATAATCCAAGGTGAAAAGGGGATTGCAAATCAGATGCAAGGAGTATGGTAATGAATGTAAGAGTATTGCCAAGGTTTGCATTGATCCCTCCTCATTGATCATATAAATGGGTTATTTTTATGGTCTAGGTTATTATTTTAGAAGTCATTTTATAATATAGAAATAAATATTCAACTTGATAATCATTTAATTGAATCAAAATGGGATTCATTCAATTATAATCAGATCAACATGTTGAGTGAACAACTCACCCAAACTATGTTGATAATCATAATAATTTTGAAAGAGAATATAATGGTCTTAGTTAACAAAACACAATAAAAGATGAATGGGAAATCAAATTTAGAATTAAATGTGGCCAAATTATAGAATAATTGAAACACATACTTTGGGTAAAAGAGATATGATTAGGTCAAAAATTGATGAATTAGAAATTACTAACAATAGATTGCAAGCAATAAGTGTTGAGTGGATTATGACATTCTCAAGATACTTTTTGGATGGAAGATATAGTGAAGACATTGAGTTTGTGAGAAAAATGTATAGTTGTAATTTTTTTAATGCATTGGTTTTATTTTGGTTTTTATGCATATAATCATAATATATTTTTTTGATATGTATAGAAAGTTGGTGTTTACCAAGATCTACTAGTAGAAACCAAACAACAAATCATTAACACACAATTTTAGTCTAATTGATAATCAAAGAATTAACTAAAATTTAAATAATAGGCTTGCATATATAGGCAAACAAGTAAAGTGAGAAGGTGGAGAACAACTACTGACTACACCTACATAGGTGTGACGCTTGTGAGAAAAGTGACATGTTCTCATGCAAGTGGCAAGCCAAGATGCAATAGGTTTCTCCGAAAGGAAGTACACATGTCTCAACTAGATTAAGTGAGACAAAAGACTAAAATGCCTAAGTAAACTTAAGCTTATGTGTGAATAGGTTAGTCTAGAAAGCGCTAATAACTAACTAGTTACATAATGACACTATTTACACTAACATAGAATCCTTCTCGAGTGTATTTTTAAGATGCTTCTTTGGTATAATTAAAAATATAATGATAAATAAATATAAAAATAAACAAATAAATAAATATTTTTATTTTGCTTTCTCATTGATAATATATTATATAGTAATTATTTTTTATTTAATAGAAAAATTATTATTTTTGAATATATAAAGAAATTAAAAATTTTAAAATATATAGTAATATTTACAAATAGAATTACAAAAAAATAAATATGAAAGTACATCATAGATACTATGTCCCACTTTTTGGACATCTTGATTTTGTCTAAAATCACATATTTTTTAGAAAATATAACGATTTAAACCTTGAGAGGTTCCATTTAAAGAATTATATCGAATGACCTTATATAAAACCCCTCTACTTTTAAAACATACCTATAATGAAATCTCCTTTGCACTTATCAAAATGTTGACAAAAAGTTGCTTTTATTTTGCCTTTTCGGGGGATCAAATGAATTCATTTAGAAGTTATATTCTATAAACATGTAGCTCTTATTATAAGCTAGCCATAAAGTATAATTTTGAATATATTTATTTTTTATTATTGTGAATGTAGGTTTTTCACCAAACATTAAGGTTTTTATTTCACACATGTAGAAAAATAAGAAAATAGAGAAAAAAATCTTAAAAATATTTGTTCCCTAAATATTTATGTCCTCAATTCAATAAAAAAGGAGTTAGTTCAAATCCATAAAAAGAATTATGTGATAAGACATACACCTCTATCATTACACCAACTTAAAAAAATAGTTAGTAGAAATATATACAACACAAAATAGTTAGTTTAGCTACTATAGGTGTCAGAAAGTGAATATTTAATGAAAAAGGTTGATTAAAAAAATAGTTAGTAAAAATATATACAACACAAAATAGTTAGTTTAGCTGCTATAGGTGTCAGAAAGTGAATATTTAATTAAAAATGTTGATTTCACTATCTTGATTTGGCCAAAAGTGGGACACATTATTGTGGGTTGACCCATGAAGGCTAATATTCTCGATATGCATGCACCTCTCTCACCAATGAAATGAACCAAAGGACCCAAATGCCCCTAACGATCACCAAACTATCCATAGGATGCTCTCCATCCCACCTGTAGGACCCCCCTCTATTGAATTAGAGGGGCCCCATGTGGGTGGGAATTATAGCCATAAAAATATAATTTACTATATTTTTCAAAGTAGAAAAACAAAGAGAATTATGAAAAAAAGAATTGCAACTTTTCCAAAAGCAAAATTAAATGTTACAAAAATAAAATATTTCTTCAAATAAAAATCAAGTAAACAATGTAAATAAGTTGAAATTATTTTTAGCTAAAACTTAAAATTTATGTGTATATGTAATAAAATTAGTCTAATCTATCTTTAGAGAAATCTATGAAGGATACTGAGAGAAATATTATATAATATACCAATAACAAGTTGCAATTGTCAAATATCATTTTGCCAAACTCAACTTCAACTATGTTTCTAGGGATCTAGCTATTGAATTCAAAATTAATATTTAAAGGCTCTTTTTTTTTTTGTGGGGGTGGGGGGGGGGGGCGGTAAATCTTGGGATTTTTTAGGCTGGCCCAAGTCTAGGGGAGGTCACAAGGGGGACCTTCTCCCTCTCAATATATTCAACTAAGAATCCACTTATTCAACTTAAATCAGCTTAGAAGCCACAATGGAAACCCAAGAACCACCACTTTAAATTCCAACACCAGATGTCACTTTGGGGATTCAAACATGGATCTCCATCTTGAGAACCTTATAATATGGCCTTTTTCCATTATAACACATCCCCATTGACAATATTTAAAGGCTCTTTACTAGAAAATTATGTTCTCATAATATCTAACTTGGCAAATATTTATTCTAAAGAATAAACACAACTTCAACTATGCTAATCATAATTATGGTCAATGTGTAACAATATTGGGGTAAAGCTTGACCCTAACAAATATAATTTTTATATACCTAATAAAAATGTCCCATTATGGTATCCTTATGTCTAGAAGAGAGGTTGTTATAGGAGAAGGTGATGGTGTTGTTTCAGCTCATTCATTGGTGAGTTAGAGATCCCCCATTGACCATTGTGGCCAAAGCTAGAGAAAATATCCCTTTAGGGTCTTCACATGGATGTTCAACATTGAGTCTCTTCCATAGGCATAACAAACCCGTTCTTATTCTTAATCCTCCCCTTCTCTAATTTTTGTATAGGATGCAAATGACAATGCAATATTTTATATCAACAATAGATTGATCTATAGGTTCAAGTACTTTTGCCTTCTCTTTTTCATTTGAACAATCAAGGGTTTTGGATTTTTGGAGATTTCTAATGGAACATAATATCAAGCTATACCCTTGTTCTAGACAATTTTATATTGCATCAAATCAATTGATTGAGGATTGAGAGGTGGATTTTGGATGTGGGGTTAGCATTCTCTATCACTTAGAACTTAATTCCCTTCCACTTGTTTATTGAAACCTTCAATGTCCTTCTCAATTGGGTTATACTTCTTAATCTTCCTCTTCATAATTTCTAGAGTGACACATGTATTGAAGCTATTAACAATGCTATTGGTCAATTTTTGAAGGTGGACTCCATTTCTTAAAATTTTGGGAGCATTACTTATGCTAAATTTTGGTCAAGATTGACATCTCCAAGGCTCTATAGATAAACTATTTGCATTGTGGAAGATAAGCCTTAGACCAATTTATTGTTATGAAGATCTTCCCTTTTGTTGCAGATGATGCTTTGCTATTAGGAACCTTGCTTTTAATTGTCCTCACTCTCAATGGTGGGCTTCACTATTTGGTGGTGAAATAACCTTCCTAGATGCTTGAATGTTGGCAATTTTTTTACTTTTCAAGGATGGTAGTTTTCCTAAGATGGATCCTGATGTGGCCATGGTGGTCCTTGTTCCTATGCAAGATCCTAATACGCTTAGTGAGGTTTTGATGATAAATATGATTCTTGCTAGGAATTATTCTTTTGGTTTGGGTGTAGATGCTCATTCTACATTGCCTTCGAATTATGTGGACCTTCCAATTTTTGTTGTTAGACATTTTCTTTCATTGCTAATGGCGTGTTAGGTTGAGGCAACAATGGAGGGGTTCCCTTCTCTTTCTCTTTGATCTAAGAATTTGGATAATGATGTTTCTTGGATTTCAATTCAAAGAAAGAATATAGGTCTTCTAGTTCAATTACCCATTTTAAGGGTATGCAAATTGCTAGATTACGGTTTGGCATTGTGTAAACTATTGACACTTCATATTTTTTATTTGTGGGTGATTAAAGTTATTTGTAAGGCTTTTGAGATGCCTTTAAAACTTAAAACATTGTTTCATGAATTTTATTTTGTTTGACAATTTAACTACATATATGTTGTGTGTGTCCCTTTTAGCTATTCCATTTCTTATATAATTCATTTGAATGACTAAATATGCTATTTTATTCTAATAAGAAAATATTTTCACCTTAGGAAGAAACTCTAGACATAATACATGATTGATTTTAATTAATAAGAAGTAATGACAACACCCTATAGCCTCTATAATAATAACTACCAATTATACCTTTGTGTGCAATGGGTACATTGAAAAAGGTGTGTAAGGTTAATTAAGGAAAAATTTGGTATATTTTTTGCATACATTTTTGTAGTACATGAGGTTAATTAGTAGGTCATTGAATTTTTTATTTTTTTTGTGCAACAAAGGTATTAATAGAGAAGTGATAGCTTCAACTCAACTATACATCCACTTTATATGGATCCAAACATGGTTGAAAGAAAAACTTTGAATCAAGAAGATAATAAGGTTCCATTACCAATATGATCATGCTATATTTAAAATTGGAGGGAAGAGTGAGAGAGCTAGGGATATAAAGAGGGAGGGATGAGAGTGGAAGGGGTAAGGAGATAGAGATTGGTGATGGAGATGGAGGCGATGGATATGGAAGCGATGGATATGGAGACAAGAGGGAAAGATAAAGTGAGAGGAGAGAGGGATGGATGAGATGTAAGAGATAAACACATAGAGAGGGGGAGAATGAGAGAGATATAGAGATAGGAAGATAGAGATAAAGATAGGAAGTGACATATTGAGAGGTAGAGAAATGGAGATATATAGAAGTAGAGAAAGATATATAGAGGTAGAGAGATATGGAGAGATAATGAAATGCAGATATAGGGAGAAACAAAAGAATACATATAGAGAGATAGAGAGGCAAACACATATAGATATAAAAGTCTAAGGAGAGGGAGAGGGAGAGGGATGTAGATGGATGGATCTAGAGAGAGGGAGACATATCTAAGTTAGACGAGGAGAGAGGGAGACATAGGTAGAGATAATGATAGAATGGGAGAGGAAGATGAAGGCAAATAGATAGAGAGATAAAGATAGGAAGAGGAAGAGACAAAGATAAAAATAGATAGGGAGATAGAGGGATATATAGAGAAATATAGAGATATAGAAGAAGAGGGGGAGGGAGACAAGGTGACAAACAAATCTCTCTATTAAACCATAATTTTAATCAAATTGAATACCAATTTTCAATCATTTCTTTCTCTAAAGAATGTAAATTCTATTGAACTTTTAGATCTAAACATAAACTTAAACTATCATTTTTTTGTTTTTAAACAATATTGAAATTATAACAAGAGTCAATGGACCTTTGGTTTGAAGATGAATGATTCAAAATGAGTCCACATAGAAGTCTTGCTAGGTACAAGACCCCACATCATAAGAAATATTGTGAGAATCATATTCCAAAAGACTTTGACAAAATAGATACCCCTCAAATATTAAAATTCTTAAAAAAATACAATAAATATCTAAAATATAAAAAATAAAATAAAATAGTTTGTCCTATTCTTTCCAATTGTTAGTTGTTGTTTTTTTTTGTTTTTTTAATTTATTTTATGTTTGGCCACTTTTTCTTATATATTGAAAAAAAAGACTCGAAACTATAATAAAGCCAACAATCATGAAATTGTAATTAAGCCAAGACAAACATTAACATACAAAATTTTCTTAAAGAAAGAAATATGATGCACAACAAATCGTAGATCATACAGATTTTTTGAAACAGTCCAAGAATTGAGGATCTGGGCGGTGCCTTTCTAAATTATAGGCGTCCATGTTTAGTATATATATATATATATAACACATATTTAACAGTCCAAACCCATGTCATTCCACTCCACGTCACAGCACGTTACGGTATCTGTGGATTGTGAATGGAAGGAGCAAGAAAATTCTAAACTATGGCCGGGAATCTGACGTCACAATTCCACCCATAAAACCGAAAACAAACTAGTCGCCTCAAAAACGGAGTTAAAGAAGGCAGAGAGGAATAATGGAGGGAGCAAGACCTAAGATAAAAATGTCTACTCAACGAGACTCGACTTAATTCCAGTCAGCGACGGCCCAAATACAATAAAAAACTACGATTTATTTGTTGATTCGGAACACCACCACAACTTACTGGCAGTTCTGACTGTTTACGCAGGTGATTTGATTATAGAGCAGATACTAAATACCTTGAAAAGATTTCCCTTATTCTTAGGTAGTGAGTTTTCAGACAGCAGATTAAGTTTTCGTATTTATCTCAAATATAACACCATTCATTCAGACAAATTTCAACGTGACTGGGGACTATTATTTTAACTTTGATTATGGATTCACTTTATCACATTGCCATATTTTCCCAGTTGAAAATTAAAATACAAGCCATACATAGATAGCCATGAAATAATAAATAAAAATTCTCGAAAACCATGCGGAAAGTGGGACACTTACCCTCCAGTTATATCCATGGACCATCCCGAACGCTTACAGATGTCTCGAAGGGCACGCTTCCACCCGTCAATCTCTTCTCCCCGGTATCGATCTGAATGGCCATAATACTTAAGAAATGATCGGTTATAAGGACTGGAGCCATTTTCAGGGTATCTAACATGAGTTGGTTCCACATGATAAAACAAAGGAATAATCAAGCCAGGTGAGTTCAACATGGCAGCGGCCTCCTTGAGACACCAAGCCGAGTCTGCATAGCCTTTGGAAAACATGGGAATTCGTATGGCACTGCTTTCGATTGCTCTTTCCAAGCTCAACTCAATTATTTCCCCCTTTTCCAATTTGTCACTGTCTAAGAAGACATTCAGTCCCGCTGCGGAGAGAGCTTGAAAGAGATGATCAACCAGAGACTTTCTCACATCTGGTCCTCTGAAACTCAGAAACACATGATACCTCTTACTGCTGTGGAAGGGAAGTTTAGTTGTGGGAGGCTTGTATTGGACAAATGGGGGCACTGAGGATCCAGAAGAAGTAGATGTAGATGGTGGAAAATCTTCAAGCTGTAAGAGCCTGCTGGTGTTAGAAGTCGATGCCATGAAACTGGATTGAACAGAAGACATTGTGGATTCAGTAGAAGTAAATGTAGATAGTGCAAAATCTTGAAGCTTTGGGCGAGTGGTAGGGTTAGAAGTAGATGCCATCAAAATGGAATGAACTGAACACAAAAGAAAAAGAGTGGAAGATGAAGCAACTGAAGAAATGGACGAAGGATATAAACGCATAGACAGGATAAGAAGTTAAGGGCGAAGGGTATAAACGCATAGACAGCCTGGCTTTGCGTAGGAAAGCGCGTGAAAGAAACAATGAGTCGTTGGGGGATGTGAGAGGTGGAGCCCACCTATCACTTACTCCGTAAGGAAAAGCATCTACTTCTAAGGGAGGAGTGTTGGTGCAAGTCTTTTTGGGGATGTGAGAGGTGGAGACCACTCCTACTCCGTAAGGAAAAACATGTGGTCTGAGTAAGGGAGGAGGCTTCGTACAAAGTTCTACTATCACAAGTCTTTGCAGATGTGAGAGGTGGAGCCCACTCCTACTCTCTCTCAAAGGAAAAGCACATGGCCTGAATAAGGGAGGAGTCTTGTACAAATTTCAATATCACCCACTTCTAAGGGAGGAGTGTTGGTGCAAGTTTTTTTGGGGACGTGAGAGGTGGAGACCACTCCTACTCCGTAAGGAAAAACATGTGGTCTGAATAAGGGAGGAGGCTTCGTACAAAGTTCTACTATCACAAGTCTTTGTAGATGTGAGAGGTGGAGCCTACTCCTATTCTCTCTCAAAGGAAAAGCACATGGCCTAAATAAGGGAGGAGTCTTGTACAAATTTCAATATCACCCTCACAATGTGTGTCTCAATCATAAAAGTCTAACAAATCAAGAAATTTGATGAAGAACAAAGTAGAGGCACACAAATTACAAGATCTTGTTTGTATATCAATAGAACATATTAAACGCAATGGAATGATATATATTAGGGGAAGGGTACCAATAGTGGACATAGCTAACTTCACGCACATAGAACTCTCAAAACTTATGTCAGATTTCAATTTTATTTTTTTGGCTGTCTTTGTACACAACTTAACTGCTTATAACTAAGGATCTAGCTTTTGGGTAGTGATGATGCACACTGTGGAAATCATTATGTGCCGAAAGGTCAAAAAGTGGTCATTTCAAAGTGTCTACCCATACATGAACTCCTTTGCACCAAAAGTAGATAACTCAAAATTTGGAGTAGTAGTGGACAAATACCCCAATAGTAGATCACCTTTTTTGACATTTTTTTACTATAATTAGCCCATTTGTGAACCACTACTGACCCATTTGTGCACCACTACTGGGACATTTGTGCAAAATTATCCACTATTGGTACAAGTGATATTCATTAATGAACTTTCCATTATCAATTTGTTGGGCTTCTTTGCAATCTAGTACTGGGGGGGTTGGGTTGACAAAAAGGTGTCCACTATTGGAACTATGTCCACTACTGGTACCCTTCCCCTAGTGTGAACTTGATTATGATAGAGAGATCTTGCATAGACTTTTAAGGTATTATACATACAAAGGTCTTATTAGTTCCTCTTTACATTTCTGTAGTTTGAATTTTGACATATTTTCTTAAATTTTTAATAATATAATTCATTTTTTTTCTTATTTATTTATTTTGCAAACAGTCATTGTAAAATATGTATTCATTTTAGTTAGATGAGTCAATATTATATACATACAATCAGAATGACAATAATTTTTTTGTCTCCTTCATAATGATAAATGAGCATTGAATTCCACAAAGATCTTAGAAAATCTTATTTCATTGAGTGAAATCCAACAAAATCTAAGAAAAATATGATGTGATGGGATGTGTTTATTACAAAAGACAATCCATTGAATGTATATTCAATACAATTTTTGACAATTGTATATATGCTGAATGCATTGAACTATTAGTAGAGTATTGTGTACAACATCAAATTGTCTATATAGGACCAAAAGGGCTCGTGATAAGACATACTCTAATTTTTAATATACTTATTAAATTCAAAAAATTGTCTTATCAAAAGCCCTTTTGATGGGCATTGGCTATCCAACCCCATAAAAAGAGCATGGACTTCCATACACCGTACCTCGTGCACCCTTTGCGTGCATAGAATTGATCAATATTATTATTGCGATGGGCAAGATATTATTATTTTTTAGTTTTTAATTTTAATTTTCACCAGAGTATAAGTTTTCTAATTTTTAATTATATATATATCCGTGTGTGTGTGTGTGTGTGTGCTATAAAATGAATATTTAACTTATTAAAAAATTTAATTTGTTCATTATATAATTTAATGAGATTTTTTTTAAAGATATTTTTATATATAATTTAGAGCGGCAATCTCATTAAATTATTATAATCATAACATATATTTGATATTAAAATTATATAAATTATTTTATTCTAAATATGACTTCCTTTTTTTGAAAAAAAGGGGTAAATATTTTTTCAAAAAACACAAAAATACAAAGTTCAAGCCTTAGGCCCACCAAGACAGAAACAAAAACTAAAAGGAACCTAAAAAAACCACCAACACCACCACTACAAAGAACAATGACCATAGCATTAGATTTGACTATCGGATTTCCAATGATAATACCTTTTAAGAAAGCCCTCAAAAAGATGCCAACTACTTTGGAATTACACCAAAAACTAGGCTCATCTGAAGCCTCGAAGGGACTGAAAAATGACAATGAAAAGGAAACAAACATAAAAAGGAAATAGATCCTACACCACTAGATGCTCTTGCATCATCCTATCATTAACATGTCTAAAGTTTCAAGATAATTAGGAGGTAGACCATCCCTTCCACTAAAATCCCAACCATCAACATGCTCTGAAGCCCACTTGGCCAAAGAATCAGCCACTTTATTCCACTCCCTGGGAATATGACAAAAGGAGACAAATTCCAATGTATTACACAGTTGTAAAATCTGTCTAACCATAGAAGCTAATTGCCAACTCACATCATTCAAATTTTGTTTGTTCAACATGTCCACAACAATCTGAGAATCTAACTCACAAATAATCTTCCTCCATCTTAAAGAACAACCTTGCTCAACAACAATCTTAATAGTTAGGGCCTCCATAAGATTGTTAGAGTGTTGCCCAATATAAATAGAGAAGAAAAAAACTGCACAACCATCATCACCTCTACCTATACCTCCAATACCTACATGTTTAGGATTCCCATTGGAAGAGCCATTTGTATTAATTTTTAAGATTCCCATAGCAGGGGGAATCCACCTTCCATCTCTACTTATCCGTTGCTTCGCATGTCGAGATCTATTTCGAGCAACACAGTCCATTTTAATGTTTTCCAATTGCATATTCCTTACAATAGCATAATCACCCGAATCAACATTTTCAAACAAATTGCACTTAGCCGAGATTGTCTTCTGAAGCCTTTTAACTATCGTCTGCCACAGCTGAGGACTTCCTACATGTGAATCACAAAAGACCCTACGATTCCTTTCCAACCACAAATTCCAGATAATAAGGGCTGGCCCAATAGCCCAAGCCACTTGAAGAAAAGAGGTCTTCACTAGGGGTCTGCCCAAGCTATCCCAAAAGTCAATTAAGGAGGTAGCATGAAAACAAGCATATTGCCAAGCCTCCCACTACTTGTGCCAAATCTCCCTAGAGAAAGGGCATAGAAAAAACAAGTGGGAGCAGTCTTCCTCATTATGCATACAAATATAACAGATAGATGGTCCCTGGAAGCCTCTCTTACGATGATTCTCCCATGTGAGGCATTTCCTCTTAGCAACCAGCCATAAAAAAAATCACATTTCGACCAAGAGAAGCTATTCCAAACCTTCTTCCATCAGGGAACATTCGTCAAGCCATGCAATTGCCTATCAAGCTGAGCATAACCTTCAGGAACAGAAAACTTGCCTTTTGGGTTGGGACCCCAAGTCAAAATATCTCTCTCCTTTCAAGGGAACTACATAACCTACCCTCCAAGATATTAACCAACACCACATGATTACCATATAATTTATATATTACAAGTTTAATATAATTTTTAATATCAAATATATATAATGAACAACATATAAATTATAAATAAGTTAAATATTCATTTTATAATGATTATATATATGTATTTGTGCGTATAAAATCTTGACTAAAATTATAGATTAAAATTTTTAATAAATTAAATATTCATTTTATAGTACAAAATTATATATATATTAAATTTTGTAAACATAAAATAACAAATTTGAAAACTTAAACAGTGGTGAAGAAAAATAATAACTTGCCCACTGATTTGTGCACACGAAGGTTGCATGAGGTATGGTATATAGGAGTTCACACTCTTTTTATGGGTATCAAATTATTTGATGTTTTTTCTTGATTCAACTGCCTGTCATAACCTCTCCATTCTCATGTAATGATCTGTAATGGATTAGTTGTGTTGGTATGGAGGACAAAAAATCTTATTTACTTAGACCCTTCCTAGTGCATTACACACGAAGTGAATACATCTTAATAAGAAATTAGACAAGGCTCTGCTCGCAGGAGAAAGAACACAAGGGTGCAACAGTTGAAAGGGAGCCACTTAGGCGATACTGACAGATAAACAGGGACTTTCCCAATAGTTCAAAAGTGTTATAGTTGATAGGGTTGACTATGAATTTGTCAATGCTAGACTATCTGCAGTTGTATGACTGTGAGTGAGAACGTGTCACATGGAGTAAAAAACACAGGCATAAGCCAAGAACAAAGAGCTTGAGATTCTATCGAGCTCTTAAGCTTTTGAAAATGTTAGATATCTTCGACATTGTTTTGTAGTTGACATTCAAATAAGAATAGTACCTTTCTAACTTGTAGAAGGGGTTTCATTCATCCTATTGGATTGTATTGTATGGCAGTCTATAGGATTTGTATGAGTGCAAGTGCAATTTGAAGGTTTGGAAATAGTGGTTTTTGCTGTTATAGGTGTTTGGATGTCAAAATCTTGCAGCAAGATGTCCATGAAAGCCTCAATGAAGCATCAAGCCTTTTAATCGCCAATTGGCAATAGCACCCTGATGGGATTTGATCCCACCTTTCTAAATTTTTCCCCAAAATTAGTTTTTTCTAGACTAATTTATGCTTTTTTTTTTGGTTCAAGACATTTTTACTCTAAAGACTGTTATTGGCAGGTTTTACTTCCACAACAAGAAGCATACATGTTTTACTGAAGATCGTTGACAATAAAGCAATGAGTGGAATGCCTGCCATGGTTGTAGATCATAATATTCCTTCAACCCCTCCCGAGCAAGCTTTTTCTCCGGATGTTTCTTTTTCTTTTTCTTATAATGATACTTATATCATCCTATAATTTTATATTTATAACCTTCATTACCTTGAACAAATATTTTGGTTTCAATTGGTCACTCTTGTCCTATAATAATTCTTTATTAACATCATATTATTTTGTTCTCCTGACTATATTTTACCGTAGTATACCATAATTTTTTGATATTTATTAGTCAATATGTTATTCTTAGGTGGGAAACTCCCCACCGGAATCCACAATTCTCACGCCGGTTTCTGGGATTGAAAAATATTTTGATTGGCTTAACCGCAATTGCGCACTTGGTTAATGCGTTTAGATATTAATAAAGGTTGTGTTGTCATGAATTCATTATTGCTTAGTCGACTACAGTCAAACTTTCGTATAAGTAGATCTGTCGAAAACTATATTTTTCTTTTTTAAATAAATGAACTCAGGACACGAGGAATAATACTTGATGTTGGTGTACTCGAAGAACTTCCCCATTGCAGCAAAAGTTAAATCAGCCCAACATCCGTATCGCAAGAGTGGAAAGCCCCTGTGCTTCTTTATTTTTTATCAGACTCTTCTCCTTCACATTGACAATCCATACTCCTCACTATAATATATTTCAAGCTCAACTAATATACTCCTCATTGTAGTGGATCGTGAGTTAAATTATACTCCCATGTCTTACGCTCTCAATAGACTAGATGTCTACATGCTATCCTCCTTCCTGACATCCCTCTTCCCTGCCAAGAAATCTAGCCATGTTGGAAGGCATGTGAACTGTTTGACAAGATTTAGCAAAGAGATGTGTCTCATGGAATCATGATGTCTCGAGGATATTCACGAAATGGTTTGGTTGAGAAATCTTTACAAACTCTCAACCAAATGCATCTGGCTGGAATAAAGCCAGATCCTAAGACCTTCACCTACATCCTGATTCCTCACTACCTGTGCCAAATTGGGAGCTTTAGAACCTTGTCATTGCAACATCCCTGATAGCATGTATGCAAAATGTGGAAGTATAGACCAAGCATGTGAACTGTATCAAAATGTCTAAAAGAAATGTGGTCTCGTGGAATACCTTGATTGGAGGATATGCAAAAAATAGATTTGTTAAAAAGGCTTTTGAAACTTTCAAGAAAATGCAATGGGTAGGCGTTGACAATGATTCCAGGAACACACAAAATGGATTTTTTGAAAAGGCTTTAGAAACTTTCAAGCAATTGCAATTGGCTTGTGCAAGCCAAGTTTCACAACCTTTATCCATCCTCAACCATAATCAATGACTATAGGAAGGTGCCATGCCTTTGTCACTGGTATGATAAACCTTTATTTTTGTTAGGCAACCATAAACAATGCTTCCTCAACATTGCAAAAACTCCAATACAAATAAAATTTTCTTCTTTAATATAAGTATATCTTATTATCAACATAACTATTACACCTTATTTTAGTGTTTATACTCTCCTAAAATCATATTATTCTTTAAAACTTTTGATTCTACTGAAACTTTTTGTTGTTAGTTCTTAGCACTCATATATAATAAATGTTAATTTTACATGAATAGAATTTCTATTCTATATTATATTTTTTGCCTTTTTATATTTGTTATCCTCTCCATTTATCATTACTTGATTTCATTTTCTTTTATTTCTATGCTCTCAATTAAATTGTTTGTAACCAATTTTCTTACAATATGAAGCTTAAATTCTTTTATTTGAATTTGTGGTTTTCTAGGATGCACTAATTTTTAAGTACAATATAAGTTAGTTTAGAAGACTTTCTAATTTTACGAATAATATAACTATCTTCATATCTTACTTATGTTCTAGGCTTTTTGTTAAATTTGGATTCGTTATTATTTATGGAATTGAGTAGAAGTTTATTTAGCCAAAAACAAAACTACCAGAACCAAAAAGAAAACATGACAAAGCACTCAACTGAGAGAGTGCACCAATTCAGTATTCTTTTGAATAATCTTCTTGTTGATTTTCTCCAAATCCTCCATGATGTTGGAGGTTCCCTAGTCCTGGCTTCGACTCCATGATGAATCTAGAAGCAAGTGTTATATCAAGAGAGATGTGGATTTAGGAAAGTTTGATGCAATATGTGATGAAGGTATCTTCTTGGGTTATTCTACTAAGAGAAAAGCCTACCAGTGTTATAATAAGAGACTTAAAAAAATAGTGGAAAGTGCAAATGTGAAGGTGGATGAGAACATTGAAAAGAAAATCAGAGCTCATGGATATGATAGTGATGATCAAGGTCTTATTGTGAAGACTAATCAAATTGAACATTTGAAGAAGAATGATTTGATTAAGACAATCAATCCGGATGTAACTGCTACTAGTGAAGAAGTAGAGGAACCTAAGAATCAGAATAATTAGATATGCAAGATTGAATCATTCTGAAAAAATCAAATTATTGGTGATAACAACAAAAGTGTTGCTATTAGAAGAAGACTTGTTGCTGAAGAGGTATGTTTATTTCTAAGATTAAGCCTAAAACTATTCAAGAAGCTTGTAAAGATGAAAATTGGATAAAAGCAATGGAAGAGGAATTAGATTAGATTGAAAAGAATAATACTTGGGAGCTTGTGCCTAGACCTAAAGACAAAAATGTGATTAGCACTAAGTGGGTATTCGGAAACAAACTGAATGAAGCCGATGAAGTTGTCAGAAATAAACCTAGATTGGTTTGCAAAGGTCACAATAGGAAGGTATTGATTATGAGGAGACTTTTTCTTTGGTCACTAGACTCGAAGCTTTTAGATTATTGCTTGCATATGCTGCTTATAAAGATTTCAAGGTATATTAGATGGATGTCAAATCTTCTTTCTTGAATGGTGATCTTGAGCAACTTGATGGATTTTCTTTATTAGGTGAAGGAGACATGGTATGCAGATTGAAGAAAGCTTTATATGAATTGAGGCAAGCCCCTAGAGCATGGTATGCTAGACTGGATAAGTATTCGTTGAAATTGGGATTCACAAAAGGTACTGCTAATAGTAATTTGTCTTTTAAGATTGAGAACAATAATATCTTGATTGTTGAACTCTTTATTGATGATATAATTTTTGGAGGTGATGATGACTTAAGCATGAAGTTTGTTGGTGATATGTAAAAGGGTTTTTGAGATGTCTATGATAGGTGAGATGGAATTTTTCTTAGGATTGCAGATTTCACAGATTGGTAAAGGCATTTTTGTATCTCAAACTAAGTATGTTAAGGAATTGTTGAAAAAGTTTGGGTTAGATGAATCTAAACCGGTTGGAACTACTATGGTGACTGGCTGCAAATTGTCTAAGAATGATGAGTCTCTGAAAGCTAATTAGACTTTGTACAGATCTATGGTTGTTGGATTGCTATACTTGACTCAAACTAGACCTGACATTATGCATGTTGTGTGCATGGTTGTTAGATATCAAGTTGATCTGAAAGAAAGTCATGTAACTGATGTTAAGAGAATATTCAAATATTTAAAAGGGAGTACTAATTATGGTTTATGGTATCTTAAGAATGATGATTTTATGCTATGTGCTTACACTGATGCATATTGGGCAGGGGATGTTGATGACCGAAAGAGTATCTCCAATGGAACATTCTTTTTAGGGAAGAAGTTGGTTTCATGGGTGAATAAGAAGCAAGATTCAATATCTTTATCCACTGTTGAAGTTGAGTATATTGCTGTTGCTACTAACTATACTCAGGTAGTTTGGATGAAGCAAATATTGATGTATATCAGAGTTGTGTATGATGAGCATACTGTTAATTATTGTGATAATTCAAGTGCTATCAATATGTCAAAAAATTCAGTGCAACATTCTAACAACAAGCACGTGTCTATCAAGTATCATTTATTGAGGGAGAAGGTGAGTGAGCAAGAAGTGAAAAATTGGAGTATGTGTCTACTATAGAGCAGATTGCAAATATATTTACTAAACCTTTGGCCATAGATGCATTTTTCTATTTGAGAGACAAGTTAGGGGTTTCTACCCCTCCCGATGAGAACTGAGATGCATTGAGTTGCATCAATCTGGTGGACTTTATAGTCTTCTCTCTTATCCGGTGTAGCATCCTAAAATTGCAACACTTGCAATTTCGACTGCATTTCGGTCTTCACGATGACGACGCAACACGCAACCTGAATGGAGACCCTGAAACTTGCTCACGACACTGAAAACTGCATTTTTCAAGCACCCTGGCCTGAACCTCCTTGCACCCTGCTGTCCCGGGAGGTGGGACCAGAGCGCCCAACGCCCTGGTCCCTCAGGACCAGGGCGCCCAGCGCCCTGGTCCCTGGGTCCTATTTTGGGCCCGGTCTCCTAAGGGGCTCGGGTCTTTTTGTTTGCAATTTGGAAATTAACTTTCCCTGGTCGGCCTAAGGTCGGGAAAATCAGTCTATCAGCCCTAATTGACAAGTATATAAATGACATTTTCCTCTTTCATTCGATATGATGATGGAAAAGGCGTGGAAACTATACTCAAGCATTCAAACATTCAAGCATTCTTTCAAGCAATTGATCATTTCAAGTCTCCATTCAAGGCTAAGTGTTGCATTCAAGACAAGGATTCAACCAATTGAAGAGGAGATCACATACAACATATTACTACAACATACAACATACAACATCTAAACCTTCACACATAAGGATACAAACATCCTTAGAACAAGGTATTAGTACTTGTTTTACAGTCATTTACATTTATAGCTCTTGCTCATTTCTTGGTTAATTCCAAAACCGGGGTTTGACCTAAAGGCAAACCCCTAATCCCTAACCCCCCAATCGTCTTCGCTTTTCTGTGTGTAGGTTGTAGGTACGCGGCTGAAATTGGAGATCTGGAATCCTTGTGCAGAGACAAATAGATCCCCCTTCGTTTCGCGGATTTTTCGGAGGACCGTGGCGCCAGGTGCCATCGTCCCGACAACTTTTGCTCAAATTTGCAGGACAGCGCCGTATCGACATTTTACTACTAATTCCAGGTCCGCAACTTCATCCTATAACCCGAACTCAGTTTATAAGCGAATCTTTATGACTTTCTATGCATGCTTAGCTTAATTTCCTTAACAACATTCTTTACAAAAGAGGGTAGCCTTGCTTTCCTAACCCTTGAAATTCATTTAGCATCCAATCTTGCATTGTGTGGGATTGGATCTTATGAGTTTCAACCCCTCTTTTGAATGTAAAGTCTCTCCCCTAAGTGAAAAACCATCGAATCCTAGCGAACCTCCCTTCTCTCTCCTCGGAGTCGGAAGAGGGGAGAACAACTAGGGTTCGACGCGATTTTTCCGCTTTACATTTTGGTGAACCCGACGTGAACATCCTTTCTGATTTTTCATGCTTAGATCTGAAAAAATTGATTACATTTCCATGTTTGATCTTTTGCAAAATTTTAGAGGTGATTGCATAAAAACCCTAAATTTTCTTTTTGGTAATTGAACTTGCGAAATGTCTAAATGTTAATGCCTGTTTCAGATCTGCCTTTCTATTACAAATTTTCAATTCATATTTGTGCTTTAATTCTGAAAATTAAGTGGTTAAATGTCAAAACCCTAATTTTTGAAACCCTCTTAATTCAACCTTTGTCCAACAATTTGACCAATCAAAACATCTCCAAATCAGCTGTAACTTTGGATTCCGCAATAAAATCACAATATCTTTCATCCCTGAAAATTTGGAAAAAAGTTGCGAGGACCGTGTTGCACTCCAAGCACCATCGTCCCCGACATTTTTTCCAAAATTTCGGGAGCGAGATCTTGCTGTATTTTCCTGCTAAAATCCAGAATTTTGGCTGATTTTGTCAATTATAACACTTTCAAAATTACAGTCAAAGTTGGTCTTGCGATTGCTTGGTCTAAGGCTTCTAATCATTCAAAAAATCATTGAAATTAAAATTTTGTGTCAAAATTGCGTTTTTATTATCATAAATCTGAAAATTGTGTTTGCAGTCATTCGAAATTTCAGTGCTTTATTCAAATTCTTGCATTTTGTGACTTTTGAAATTAAGTGCTTAATTACAACAACTTTGATTTCCGCTTTCAAAATTGAATTTTGCGTGAAATTGAGTCAATTTTCAAATTTCAAAATTTGCATTGCTCTTGACATTCCCTCTAAAATCATAAAATTCAAAATTTCAGTTTCCCTCTCTTTTTCAAAATTCAAATTTTGCATTTTTCGACAATCTTGATAGGGTTCAATTTTGAATTTGCAACTTTAATTTGGCCTATCTACAGATCGTAAAATCACTCAATTTTTTCAGATTAGCTCTAAAATCATCATACCTTTCATCCCTGCAAATTTCGAAAAAAGTTGCAAGGACCGTGTTGCACTCCGGGCGCCACGGTCCCGGACATTTTTTCCGAAATTTCGGGAGACTGTTGTGATTGCATTTAACAGCTTAAATCCAGAAGATTGGCTGATTTTACTGAAAATTGCTACCTCTAAATTCAAAATCTTCTCTCTCTTTCTAGTGCATGAGTTTTACAACAATAAGCCCTACTTACACTATTCCCGTTAGACGAAGCCGTAGAATTAAGTCTTTCCGAGGTTTAATTACCGAGGAGATGGAACCTAATTTGAATGGTCTTTTTAACGAGGACATGGGTAATTCCTCTAATCCTCCTAATGATGAAGAAGCTCTCCATGAGGTTTCTGAAGAACAACTTTCAAAATTGGATAACCAATTTGACGATTTTCGACAATGGATGTCTCAAGAATACCCTGATAGTCAAGCTCTTCCTTTAATTGAGGGTCTAAAACGTATGCTTCAAAGTGATAAGAATGGAATTGATATTTTGCGTGATATTTCACACATTGTGAATTCGAATGTGATGCCTATGAAGAGTTGTGCTGAAAATTTAGGTTATACACAACCTCCTACACAAGTCAATCATTCTATTCCTTTGATGACTTCTATTGCTAGTATACCTACCTTTACATCAAACATAATGGCTACTTCTACACAAGACATTCCTCCTATGATCACCAGTCATGGGGGCAACCCTTCTTCTTCAATTAACACTCTTCCTTCATTCAATCCGACTTCTTCATTCATTCCTTCAATGAGTGTCCCTATTATATCTCCACAAATGAACATGACGCAAGGGGGCAATTCATTTAACCATTCCATCCCTCCTTGTAGTGTTCCTCTTGTCCAATCATCTCCTATGACTAATTATCATAGGGTCCCACCACCTTACTCTCTACCTTCTTTCAATAACATAACACCTCCATCTCAATCTAACACATCCAATATGAATTCTTCGACTGAAGCGACCATTAACAATCTAGCACAAACTGTCTCTTCTTTACAGCAACAAATTGCCTCTATGAATCAATCTAAGTTTAGTGTGCCCACATTTGATGTTGCGAGCCCACTTTCTCTTGACATTGTCCGAGCTATTCCTCCTAAACATGTTGAAATCCCGCATTTGGAACTTTATAATGGTAAAGGAGATCCTCTAACACATGTTAAGACTTTTCAAACAATTTGTACTGATTTTGCTTATGACCAAAGGTTGCTTACAAAACTATTTACTAGAACATTAAGAGACACATCCCTACAATGGTATTGCTCATTGCCTTCTTATTCTATTACTTCTTTCGAACAACTTGCAAATGCTTTCATTCAACAATTTCAAAACAATATAAGTCCTAAAGTTACTTTGATTGATTTAATGCATTGTAAACAAGGTGTTAAAGAAAAAGTGACTGATTTCATTGGTAGATATAAGCATTTGTATGCTCAAATTTCTTTTCCAGTGCCTGACAATGATATTCAAAGAATCTTTATTTCTAATTTACAAAAAGATATTCGAGACAAACTTCTGTTTTCTGAGTTTACTTCTTTCCAACAGTTGTGCGCCACTCTTCACAATTATCAACTGACTGTGAGTCAAATGGAACAATCACATCCTATGGCTCCGAGTGATAAGGGTGATAGCAGTCAACAACCATTTGGGAAGTTTAAACCGAACAGAGATTCCATCAAATTCAATGAAAACATCATCAACAACAATGTGAATGCAGCATCAGGTGTGCCTCCTATTTCTAAATTTTTCAAGAAAGAAAGAAAATATACTCCTTTGAATGAATCATTGCATAGTATTATGAATAAGTTATTGGAACAAAATGTGCTTACTCTTCCTCCTATAAGACAAATTGATCCTGCAAAGATTACTTCACCTTATTTTGATAACAAAGCCTTTTGTCAATTTCATCGTCAGCTGGGGCATGATACTGAAAAATGTTTTTCTTTAAAGGGTAAAATTCAAGATTTGATTGATAATAATACTATCTTTGTTTCTGGAGTGAATGATAAAGGCAACACATCTGTAGCTCCTCCTAATCAAAATCTTCAGATTTTCACTGATCCATTGCCTTCTCATACCTCTAATGCGGTTGAGACTAATGATTCCTCTTTTTCATCTGATGGTCTTGTGTCTATGACTCCGAATGTGATTAACTTTGTAGAGCAGCAAGAAAACCCTAAAGAACCTTCCATCACATTTGATTCTAGTGAAACCATTAGGGCACCTGATGGTCCTTTATACATAGTTGCAAAAGTCAAGAATACACCTTGTCGTGGAGTGCTTATTGATCCTTCGTGCATGGTTAATGTTATTACTGAAGAATTTCTTTTTACTTTGCAATTGAATCAAGTGATCTATGACAAAACAGATGTGATTGTGAAATTATTTGATGCATTTTCTTCTCCTGCAATTGGTTCTATTACATTGCCTATTGAGGTCCATAACAAATCTCTTGATGTGAACTTTGCTATTATCCCATCTTCCGAACAATTTCGTGTGAAGCTTGGCTATCCTTGGCTATCTTCCATGAAAGCTATTGCTTCTCCTATTCACAAGTGTTTGAAATTTCCCCATAATGGTGAAGTTGTTACTATCAATCATAGTCTCTTTAAACCAGCTGAAAGACCCTCTAGTGTTCCTCTTGATTACTTTTGGCCTAAACAATTCCAATCTCTTCCTCCGCGAAGTGATCATCTTTTCAAATCTTATCAAAAGTGGAAAATAGATATGATCCTATCTCTAAGTGAACCTAGAACACCTAAACTTGACATTCCTATCATTCTTGAGAAGGAAGTTCTTCCTTTGAAAGATAAAACTAATGTCTTTCCTCAAGAAGATTCCCAACCCATCCCTATGGATGTGACTATGTCTATACCTAATAAACTTCCTAAGAGTAGACCTATACCTCCTCGTCATGATGGACTTGGTCTTCTCCCTAAACCAAAAATTCCTCCTTTGTATGGAGCAGTTCCTCCTCCTTCTTTTTATAGAGAGAAGAGACCTTCTTCTTCTCCTATTATCCAGCCTAAGAGACCACAACCTAAACACCCAAGTGCTAAGGATGAGAACATTCCTCCTCCTCAGTCTTCGCAACTTCCTACTAAGACTAGACGAAATCGTTCTGCACGTGAACGCCGGCGAAAGCGTCGTCTTAGAGCTCAAACTTTGCAATCTCCAAAAACACCTTCAACAAGCATTATTCCATTTTCTCCTCAGCCGGACATTGAGCCTAAATCTCCTAAACATAAGATGCATGATGGTCTTGATCCTGTGCGAGTTAAAGATCCTATTTTTATAAATCTTGATGATGATATAGATGAAAATGTTATTCATGATGAAAATGTTACTCCTCTTGCTTCTGATAGTGAATATGAACTTGTTGATGTTGATAACCATTTATCTAATGAATTTTCTAAAGCACTTATCCTAGCTCCTAGACAAGAACAATGTGGCTCGGAACATGAACATAGCCCTTGTTTGGATCTTGTGATAGCTCCATCTGCTGTGTTGGATGTTCCTCCTCTAGCGTGTTCCCTGCCTTCCCGAAACATTGATCAGCAAGATCGGGGGGTAGATGACATGCTAGACTAGTTACATTAGCATAGTAGATTCTCTCCCCCTCTCTTTTGTTACTTCTTCTATATGTTATTCTCATTCTTCTATTTGTTGTCCTTGGTGTTGTCTACTTGAGGATGATGCAAAGCATTGAGATCTCTTGATCTCTCTCATGTTGACTCAAAAGACACATGTGTTCCCTTCTTCTAGGTGACCTTCCTTGATTGGGGAATGAAGAACAATTATGCATACATACATATGATATATATACATGAATTATCATACAGCATACTGACCCCAAGGAAAGCGAAGTCACCTCGTGCTTTGTGTTTTGTGTCTATTATCCTTGGGCTTATCTCACACTTGGGGGCTAAATCCTTGCGATAACGTGCTCCTTTCTCATTTCTTATATGTATCACTACGTTAAAACAATCACCCCCGATGAGGCGTGTGCGATCGCTTTAACGTAGGGGGGCATACATCGCGTTCATATCTTTTGAAGATACTTGAAAATTTCTTGGTAAATTTAACCTTGCCTTGAAAATTTTTGATATCTTTCTTGCATGACTCATAGTGAGGGAACCTTACTACTGACAGTCATGGTTCTTCTTCGTGATCTTCCCTTTTACTTTGTCAATCGAAGTCGTAAGATCCTTAGTCCACTGGGGGCTTGGTGTATCTTGCCTCCTTGACGTGGTGAAAGTCTTTCAATGTTGTTTCCTTGTACTTTACCGGAAGTATGAGCATACATACTCCCGCTAAAGTGGGGGCTAAATGTAGCGTCCTAAAATTGCGACACTTGCAATTTCGACTGCATTTCGGTCTTCACGATGGCGACGCAACACGCAACCTGAATGGAGACCCTGAAACTTGCTCACGACACTGAAAACTGCATTTTTCAAGCACCCTGGCCTTAACCTCCTTGCACCCTGCTATCCCGGGAGGTGGGACCAGAACGCCCAGCGCCCTGGTCCCTCAGGACCAGGGCACCCAGCGCCCTGGTCCCTGGGTCCTATTTTGGGCCCGGTCTCCTAAGGGGCTCGGGTCTTTTTGTTTGCAATTTGGAAATTAACTTTCCCTGGTCGGCCTAAGGTCGGGAAAATCAGTCTATCAGCCCTAATTGACAAGTATATAAATGACATTTTCCTCTTTCATTCGATATGATGATGGAAAAGGCGTGGAAACTATACTCAAGCATTCAAACATTCAAGCATTCTTTCAAGCAATTGATCATTTCAAGTCTCCATTCAAGGCTAAGTGTTGCATTCAAGACAAGGATTCAACCAATTGAAGAGGAGATCACATACAACATATTACTACAACATACAACATCTAAACCTTCGCACATAAGGATACAAACATCCTTAGAACAAGGTATTAGTACTTGTTTTACAGTCATTTACATTTACAGCTCTTGCTCATTTCTTGGTTAATTCCAAAACCGGGGTTTGACCTAAAGGCAAACCCCTAATCCCTAACCCCCCAATCGTCTTCGCTTTTCTGTGTGTAGGTTGCAGGTACGCGGCTGAAATTGGAGATCTGGAATCCTTGTGCAGAGACGAATAGATTTCCCTTCGTTTCACGGATTTTTCGGAGGACCGTGGCGCCGGGCGCCATCATCCCGACAACTTTTGCTCAAATTTGCAGGACAGCGCCGTATCGACATTTTACTACTAATTCCATGTCCGCAGCTTCATCCTATAACCCGAACTCAGTTTATAAGAGAATCTTTATGACTTTCTATGCATGCTTAGCTTAATTTCCTTAACAACATTCTTTACAAAAGAGGGTAGCCTTGCTTTCCTAACCCTTGAAATTCATTTAGCATCCAATCTTGCATTGCGTGGGATTGGATCTTATGAGTTTCAACCCCTCTTTTGAATGTAAAGTCTCTCCCCTAAGTGAAAAACCATCGAATCCTAGCGAACCTCCCTTCTCTCTCCTCGGAGTCGGAAGAGGGGAGAACAACTAGGGTTCGATCACGATTTTTCCGCTTTACATCCGGTTTGATGAGTTGGAGTTGCTACTCATTAGGGTAGTCAGTGTGTTGGTTTTTATGTGTTCCTTTGCGAGAGAGTTTGATGCTTTTTTTGTGTGTGTCTTTGGCATTACTGTCAAAGAGGGAGGAGATGCATGTGAAAAATTGATTCTATCTTTGGATGCATGATTTTAGAGGGAGATTTTGCTAGAGTTAATATCTTTCTTTGCATTGATTGTTTTCCACATCCATATGTTGCCATCAATGCCAAAGGGGGAGATTATTGTATATTGTTGATTCTAGGATATGTTGTTGTCATTGATGTCAACATATTCCTATGATTTTGTTGATTTGGTGATTGTAGATTGGTTTCTTGTCTTGGTGATGGATTATTTCTAGTATTCTTATATCATTCTTGATTGATTTTAGTGATCTGAAAGATTGATTGATCATATTACATGATCCAGTTTATGGTTTGGTATTTGTAGATTGGTTTCTTATGTTGGAGATTTTGTGTTGGAGTATTTCTAGTATTCTTATATCATTATTGATTGATTTCAGTGATCCAGAAGATTCATTGATCATATTACATGATCCGGTTTATGGTTTGGTATTCTGATCGGTGCTTTACAATGTTCACTACATCCTCTGATATATTTTGGTGTGATCAGATCTTGTGATGCAATTTTGGGATATTGTTTAGGACATTCATGAGTATCTTCATTTCACATGGTTCATGATTTGGAACCCTGCATGTTATCTTTCTTCATGACAGTTGGTGTAGCTATTGTGGTTGATCCTAATATGTTTTCTGGTGTTTCCTAATCATGTCCTATTTGGTTTGATGATCTATATTGATCATTCTGCACGGTTTTGGTGCTTTCATTATTCGATGATGTTGTTCATGCTATAGGGTTAGTGTAGGATCAAGGGGGACCAAAAAGTGGCGATGTGAAAAAAATAGCCTTCCTCACTCGCCTAAAAATGCGAAAATCCATGTTGACTTTTTGCTTGGCCTGGGTGTCAGTACACCTTGGCCTAGTAATTACCTATGCAAATCGGATATCAGATAAAATCGAATATCCGATTTTTATTTGTAATTTTAATTTAAAATATATATTATATGTTACGTATTATATAATACGTATTATATTATATATATAATAAAATATAATATAATATTATATTATATAATATAATATTATATTATATAATATAATATTAAATTATATTATATATTATATAATATTGTATTATATTATATATTATAATATAATATAATATTATATTATATTCTATTATAATATAATATAACAATGTTATATTATATATTATATAATATTGTATTATATTATATTATATATAATATAATATAATACAATATACTATAATATATAATATAATATAATATAATATAATATAATATTATATTATATTATATTATATTATATATAATATAACACAATACGTATTATATAATATAATAATATATTATATAATATATTATTATATTATATAATATATTATTATATTATATATGTTATTTAAAAATAATTTAAGTGTTGAAAGGATATCCGATTTTCTGAGACTTTTATATTTAGAAAGCGACAGTCCCGTGAGTCATTTTTAACTCACGGGTCACGCGAATTTGTCAAAATCCGATATCCGCTCCATCCAATATCCGGTTTTTTGACAAAAAATTGCTAAAAAATTGATTTAGAGGTAAGAATTTTGTGGTTTTGAATCATTTTCATTCATTTTTTGTATTTTTTATGAATGTTTATTTGATTTTTCATTGAAAATATGGTTTTTTTTAATGAAAACTAGGTTTTTTAAAATCAAATACCTAATTGTTTAAATTTGTTAACTAAATTTAATTGTTTACATTCAATTAGGTTAAAAATGGGAGATAACAATGAAAACACTGACCAACCACAACTGCAACAACCAAACCCTCATTTGCCAAACCCCCTCTCAATTCAAGATTTGATTGCACAAAATTTGAATGAATTGAGGGGGATTGCAGAAGTATATCGTAGGATCCCTCGTCTAAACCCATTGTTTGATCCTCTCATGTCAATCATAAAAAGTATGGAAACCATGACTGAGGAGCACGATGCCGCCCTTTTGTGGTGAGATTCTATGAAGGAAAAATATGCAGATGGCTTGTCGTATAAGGATATCAAGGATCTTGAGATATCCAAAGCCAAAATTGTCTCATTGTTTGTCAATCCCCATACTGGTCAGCCTGTAGATCCCCAAAAAACAAAACTTTCTATCAAATCGTGCACAAATGATGGGATTGTGAAAAACTTTTAGGATCGTTGGTGGATGGTTTTCGACAAACCACCCAACAACAATCTTGATATCCCCTTCTATTTCATAAAAAAATTGTATGCTGAGTTTGTTTTACAGAAACATGTGAACTACTTTGACATCCAACCTTTACAGGGTGTAGGTTTAGGTATGCCCCAAAATAGACCTAGGGCAGTCAGAGTAGTCTAGGACCCATATGTCCCCCCTCCTCCTGTTGATCCCCCACCTATAGTTTAGCATCCTGATATCATTTGTGAGGCAGCTTCACGGACCATATTGGCTATTCACTCTTTGAGTAGCCTTTTGGTTTCTCAGGCTGCATCAGTAGCTCAGCTTACTTTTGATGGTAGCGGTGCATCGAGTGGTGCTGACACGTCATCCTTGGCTCCACACATATGTGTGCCACATAGTTGTGTCATGTGTGGGCATGTATGCTTGGGTCCAGTTGGACAGCCCATTGATCCTGTTGTGGACAGTGCAGATTGCGAGGTGCATGAGATGCATTATGCACCAGAGGTTATTACATAGACTGGAGGATACCCTAGGGAGTCCTCACATGCTAGAGGCGAGGAGGCACCGTCATCATACATTGATGATGTATTGGTAAGATTTGTGTTTTCACAGTTCATGTTATATTTTAATTAAATATTTATAAATTAGATAATATTAAGTACTAATTTTTATTTACATGGTCTATTTAACAGTTGATGATCGAGGATGAGTTGAGATAGATTCAGGAGGGCACCTTGTCGGCCATTTCATTTGGCCTCAATAGCTTGACAGTACATATATTATTGCACCTAGTCGTTTGTATTTTATTGTACATACATGCTCATCATTTATATTTGTATTAATTAGATTATGTAGTAACTTGCATGTATATCTTATTTTACTCTTGTAGGGCACAAGCAGCACGAGTGCGGTGCAGTGTGATCTAGGATCTGGTAGTGCAATTGGAGACAAGGGAAAGGTAATTGAATGCAAATATGATTGAATGAATAGTTTAAATAACTTATAGTGATTATACATGTCTAGACATAGATTGATAGTTTCATATACTTGTTGTGTATATATACAGAGAATCCTTGGCTTCACATCCTTGATGACTACACCCAGTATACTTGAAGAAGAAGAAGAGATGCCTCGAGTAGATGTGTGTTTATTTTATTTTTTGATTAGTAGATATAATTTGTTATTATTAGTGACAATTATATGCTAGCTTGTATCAATGTCATGTTTCTAAACATATGTAGGTTGTTTATGAAAATATTCAAAACATACCTCCTCTATCGAAGACATACATCAAGAGTCCTGCAAAGCTAAAGAGAAAACGTGGAGATGAGGTAAACATGAATAGTTCAATTAAATAGTTCATTTTTATGTTAACTTTTTGAATGTGAATTATATAATATAACTAATATTAATCGTGGTTTTTTTTTCTTGTGTAGGATCCTTCAGAGCCGAGCAGTGCGGCAAAGAGGATCGATTTTGATGATCCATCAGCAGCTTAGAATGTTATAGATAGTTTTGGGATGCTTACATGTCTAGTTGGCATGTATATTTTGTATATGGACATACATTCACGTATTTAGACATACATTTTGTTTCAACTGGTGTTCATGCCATATTTGTGTATGGACATACATTTGTAATCATTTGACATTTTTATATATACAGAAGTTGATATTCAATCATATAAATTGTTGCTCATCTGTGTGTGGTGTTATCATGGAAATCTTTAATCTTCATTCCAATAATTAACAATGGTTAATAATGGCTATTTAATGAAAAATACAATTCATTTCATTTCATCATAAGTGTTGTTTTTATAATGAACAATATAATTCATTTAATGAACAATATAATTCATTTAATGAACAATACAATACAATTTATTTAATGAACAATACAATTCATTTAATCAACAATACAATAAAATTCATTCAATGAACAATACAATTAAACAATACAATTCATTTAATGAACAATACCCTACGCATGCTCCTGTTTTTCCCCCCCACTTGATCGAACGCTCGGGGTCATACCCTACCGGTGTTGTCCCTTGAGCGCTCTAAGTGCTCAAAATTGTCAAACTTTGACGAGCCCTAACTCAGAATCTGTGGCCCCTGCGAACAATCTGTTTGAACCTACGAGGCCATGAGAGGGGTCCCTACAAAAGCCTATCTTGGTTTTCAAGTTTCCCTACGGTTTTATTAGGGCAGCAATTTTGCGGTTGGCAAAAAATCATCAGTCTCACTCAATGGAATGTTGTCACGTGGCCAACTTCTCGTTCAGCTCATCATGATGACGAACTGTCAGCTCTGACATGTCTAGTTAGGCATAATTACCCTACGCATGCTCCTATTTTTCCCCCCCACTCGATCAAACGCTTGGGGTCATACCCTACCGGCGTCGTCCCTTGAGCACCCTAAGTGCTCAAAATTGTCAAACTCAAACGGGCCCTAACTCAGAATCTGTGGCACCTGCGAATGATCCGTTTGAACCTATGGAGACATGAGAGGGGTCCCTACAAAAGCCTATCTCGATATTTCAAGTTTCCCTACGGTTTTATTAGGGCAGCAATTTTTTGGTTGGTGAAAAAATCGTCAGTCTCACTCAATGGAATGTTGTCGCCTGGTTAATTTCTTGTTCCGCTCATTGCGATGACAAACCGTCGGCTCCGACATGTCCAGTTAGGCATAATTACCCTACGCATGCTCCTATTTTTCCCCCTGACTCGATCGAACGCTCAGGGTCATACCCTACCGGCATCATCCCTTGAGCGCCCTAAGTGCTCAAAATTGTCAAACTTTGACGAGCCTTAACTCAGAATCTGTGGCACCTGTGAATGATCCGTTTGAACCTATGGGGACACGAGAGGGGTCCCTACAAAATCCTATCTCAGTATTTCAAGTTGCCCTACGGTTTTATTAGGGCAGCAATTTTTCGGTTGGTAAAAAAATTGTCAATCTCACTGAATGGAATGTTGTCGCCTGGTCGATTTCTCGTTCAGCTCGTCGCGATGATGAACCATCAGCTCTAACATGTCCAGTTAGGCATAATTACCCTATGCATTCTCCTATTTTTCCCCCCCACTCAATTGAATGCTCGGGGTCATACCCTACCAGCGTCGTCCCTTGAGCGCCCTAAGTGCTCAAAATTGTCAAACTTTGATGGGCCCTAACTTGGAATCTATAGCACTTGTGAATGATCTGTTTGAACCTACGGGGCCACGAGAGGGGTCCCTACAAAAGCCTATCTTGATATTTCAAGTTTCCCTACGGTTTTATTAAGGCAGCAATTTTTCGGCTAGCAAAAAAATCGTTAGTCTCACTCAATGGAATGTTGTCACCTAGTCGATTTCTCGTTCATCTCATCGCGATGACGAACCGTCAGCTCTAACATGTCCAGTTAGGCATAATTACCCTACGCATGCTCATATTTTTCCCCCCCACTCGATCGAACGCTTGGGGTCATACCCTACCGGCGTCGTCCCTTGAGCGCCCTAAGTGCTCAAAATTGTCAAACTTTGACGGGCCCTAACTCAAAATCTATGGCACTTGCGAACAATCTGTTTGAACCTACGGGGTCACGAGAGGGGTCCCTACAAAAGCCTATCTTGGTATTTCAAGTTTCCCTATGGTTTTATTAGGGCAGTAATTTTTTGGTTGGCAAAAAAATCGTCAGTCTCACTCAATGGAATGTTGTCGCCTGGTCGATTTCTCATTCAGCTCATTGTGATGACGAACCGTCAGCTCTGACATGTCTAGTTAGGCATAATTACCCTATGCATGCTCCTATTTTGCCCTCCCACTCGATCGAACGCTCAGGGTCATACCCTACCAGCGTCATCCCTTGAGCGCCCTAAGTGCTCAAAATTGTCAAACTTTGATGGGCCCTAACTCGGAATCTGTGGCACCTGCGAATGATACGTTTGAACCTATGGGGCCATGAGAGGGGTCTCTACAAAAGCCTATCTCGGTATTTCAAGTTGCCCTACGATTTTATTAGGGCAGCAATTTTTTGGTTGGCAAAGAAATCGTCAGTCTCACTCAATGGAATGTTGTCGCCTGCTCGATTTCTCATTCAGCTCGTCGCGATGATGAACTGTTGGCTCCAACATGTCCAGTTAGGCATAATTACCCTACACATGCTCCTATTTTGCCCCCCCACTCGATCGAACACTCGGGGTCATACCCTACCGGTGTCGTCCCTTGAGCACCCTAAGTGCTCAAAATTATCAAACTTTGACGGGCCCTAACTCGAAATCTATGGCACCTGTGAACGATCCATTTGAACCTACGGGGCCATGAGAGGGGTCCCTACAAAATCCTATCTCGGTATTTCAAGTTGCCCTACGGTTTTATTAGGGCAGCAATTTTTTGGTTGGGGAAAAAATCGTTAGTCTCACTCAATGGAATGTTGTTGCCTGGTCGATTTCTCGTTCAACTCGTTGCGATGACGAACCGTCAGCTCTGACATGTCCAATTAGGCATAATTACCTACGCATGCTCCTATTTTTCCCCCCCACTCGATCAAACGCTCAGGGTCATACCCTACCGGCGTCGTCCCTTGAGCGCCCTAAGTTCTCAAAATTATCAAACTTTGACGGGCCCTAACTTGAAATCTGTGGCACCTACAAACAATCCGTTTGAACCTATGGGACCACGAGAGGGGTCCCTACAAAAGCCTATCTCAGTATTTCAAGTTGCCCTACGGTTTTATTAGGGCAGCAATTTTTTGGTTGGCGAAAAAATCATCAGTCTCACTCAATGGAATGTTGTCGCCTGGTCGATTTCTTGTTCAGCTTGTTGCAATGACGAACCGTCGGCTCTGACATGTCCAGTTAGGCATAATTACCCTACGCATGCTCCTATTTTGCCCCCCCACTCGATTGAACGCTCGGGGTCATACCCTAACGGTGTCGTCCCTTGAGCGCCCAAAGTGCTCAAAATTGTCAAACTTTGAGGGGCCTAACTCAGAATCTATGGCACATGCAAATGATCAGTTTAGCCTACGGGGGCACAAGAGGGGTCCCTACAGAAGCCTATCTCGATATTTCAATTTGCCCTATGGTTTTATTAGGGCAGCAATTTTTCGGTTGGCAAAAAAATCGTTAGTCTCACTCAATGGAATGTTGTCGCGTGGTCAATTTCTCGTTCAGCTCATCGCGATGATGAACTGTCAGCTCTGACATGTCCAGTTAGGCATAATTACCCTACGCATGCTCCTGTTTTGCCCCCCCCCACTCGATCAAACGCTCAGGGTCATACCCTACCGGCGTCGTCCCTTGAGAGCCCTAAGTGATCAAAATTGTCAAACTTTGACGGGCCCTAACTCAAAATCTATGGCACCTGCAAACAATCTGTTTGAACCTACGGGGCCACGAGAGGGGTCCCTACAAAAGCCTATCTCGGTATTTCAAGTTGCCCTATGGTTTTATTAGGGCAGCAATTTTTTAGTTGGCAAAAAAATCGTCAGTCTCACTCAATGGAATGTTGTCGCCTGGTCGATTTCTTGTTCAGCTCATTGTGATGACGAACCATCGGCTCCGACATGTCCAGTTAGGCATAATTACCCTACGCATGCTCCTGCTTTGCCCCCCCCCCACTCGATCCGACGCTTGGGGTCATACCCTACGCATGTGACATCCATGAAGGGATATGAAGGGATATTTTGTAAACAATCAGAAACCTTTAATGATAATCAAGTTGAAGCCTTGAGATTTATGCAATATGGTTCAAGTCCAAAACTGTACCTTGAGAGCATTTTGATTTTACTTATGTCCTGTGTATTATAATAAAGACCAATTTGCCAATGTGACATCTTCATATGAGAGAAAAGCTTCATTTTATCTCAATACAGTTGTACCTATTTCATTATTAGAAAAAATAAATATACAAAGATCTGTTATTAGTATCCTCTAGATTATGGATTTGAATTGATGTTCTCAATTAGTTATTATATGTTCAGCTTTTCTTCATAAGGCACAACCATCTGGTGGTTATCATATGAGGACAACCATCCATGAATTTCAAAGGAATTGATATTTATTCCTACACCTCACACTCACAAGATTAATAATAAAATGACATTTATGATTCAGCAAATGCTAACAAAGTCTAATCAAAGTTCAACTTCAAGATGTATACAACATATCATATTCAACTTCAAGATGCATACAATTTACCATATTCAAGCTCATGCCAACCACCACTTGGATATTGTTATATGTCGATTAAAGTACAATATATGTAATAAAACCATATAGTCTTACAAAAAAGCCATCATAGACCATCTATGTCGATTAAAGTACAATTCATTTGTAACAGGGGCACACTCACAATCTGAAGTTGCAAAGCCTTGTGGGAAGCATCAAATTAGAAATTTATTAATCTGACTCATAAAAACTATCAAAAGCATCAAAAATGCTACTACTAGAGAACACCATGCTCCATTGTGGAGAGAATATTAGGTGCATCTAATGTCAGCATCTGAAAATGAAACAATGTTATTCAATTGCCAAAATCTAATTGACTTTATTTTATAAACCATTAATGAATAAAAATAGAAAAAGGTTACCTGAGTGAAAGTTCGATGACCACTTTGACTAGTAGGTGTTGATGTTGAAGGCCCAACATTAACCTATTTACTTGACTATCAATGTCAAATGTTTGATTCAATAGATCATCTGTCATGACAATTTGATCCACTACAGATGTGTCCTGGCCACATGCATTTGAATCATCTTCATGATAATAAATACAACAAGACCCACAATTTAATCTCATTAATGCACAAAGGAATATGTACCATCACCAAGAGAGGGTCTCGTCAACAACGACTGATCTAGCATGAACCTGTATTTTTAAGAATTGTTAGTCTACACATAAAATGCATGGATGAACATAATGGAATTATGATAATCACTTCAACTGAAATGCATGATAATAAATGAAAAGGTGGGATCATATACCATAAAAATACGTCCCTTCAAATTATATCAACAGAACCCACTATGTTGATGCAAAAATCGTAATGTGATACTGTTGTATATCATCAAAAAATACCTTCATGAGCATAAAGGTTATGCGATAATTATATCATAAAAAATTATCAAATAGTGTTCTCTAATAACAAAAATTGTAAAGCTCATCAAATGCATGATAATAAGACGTGTTGCAAAAATACGTCCCTTCCAATTATATTGAGTGTACTCGCTATGTGCATGCAAAAACCATGTTGCCAAAAAAAAATGTTCCTCAATAGACCTGCATTTTGAACACATCCTTAATATACACATAACAAACTTGAACATTAAGGTTTAATGATCATTGTTTGAAATGAAATGCATGATAAAAAAAATAAGGCACCATTAAAGACCTACTACTCAAGTGTGCCTGAAGGGTCATCTCTTTGTTTAAGAGTATCCAATATTGCTTCATGATCAGCAGTAGTCACTGTCCATAGCTCTTTGGTCTTCGGTTTTGCTTGATGCTTCAACAACTTGACATTTGTAGCTATAATAATGTGTGAATACATTATAATGGTTTTGTGTCTCTCATAGTCTTCAAATGCAGGTATGCCATTCTTTCTAATCATGTATGTTCGCAACCAAGTTCCCACAACAACAACTAAACCTGTAGGATATGTAACCCATCATCATCTATCACTGGTTGTGTTAGCTTTTGTTTTCCCTGTACACATTGTGCCAACCAATATTCTGATCTCTCTTCATTCCCTTGCAGTGCAACAACTGCAAAAACATGTCTTGGTTGTACAAGATCTGATAGACGATCATACTCAAGTGAACTTTCCATGTCATCGTTTGACAAGGATATTGTTTGAGATAAAGGAGTTAGATAGTGGGGAACCCACATATCAACCTACTCACTTGACTCGCACTGATCCCAATCACACCGAAGACAACTCTAACAAAAACAAGCCAACGCTCGTGTCCAAATGGTCCATGTACTTGCATCTGAGCTGAGAAATGAATGCATCTTTGAAGAATCTTTAATTGTTTGACAATCCAATCTATCTCCCATTGTTCCCTCCTCAACCAACCAAAAGAATCTGCTCAATGCTAAATCAAGAGTACCTCCATGTGACAATGCTGAACTACACCAATCAACAATAGAACGTGCATCAGAGAAATTTGCACCTGAAATCCTGAATTGCTCCTTAACTAGAGCTCTCTTCAAACATGCACCTGCTCCATCATGCTCTCCCTTCCCATGCCCCGCCTCAAAAAAACACCAAATATGAGGTATACGCCTCTCCACATGCATTCTACTCAACCAATAAAACATACACGCATTCTTGAATTGGCCCGTACAGTTATCTGACCATATTATATGTCGGTCAATTGCAATATCTTTCTCATGCAAGAACTCGAAAAAATTCTCGAAAGAATGTTGCACATACTCGAAGGAGTGTGATCTATCATCGCTCATATAAAAATGATACTCCTTGATTATCTTCCTGTCCTCTTCTGTACTATCACAAGCATGTCTATATGTAATGTGAACAAAAATATCAATCTAGACTAAATTGTAGTACTGAGACTGTACCTCATTCTGTGATTGCAATGTATAGTTCTTTGCAAAATCAACCACCGATATAATAGTGCCAATCAGGAAAGAGTTCTTACACATCCTGAACTGTTGATCCAAACACTAAGACCTATGGGTGTGCCTTGCATACTTGTAGAAAAGATTTTCCTTAAAATCCAAAATAAAATCAGCAATACTCACTTCTCTTGAGACTAATTCGCATCTAGAACCTTCACCTCCGCTCTTCACAGTATATTTCACTGTCTCGTATCTTTTTTTCTCAACATAATTATTTCCAAACTCGTGTTCACTGCCCTCATGAAAACATGAAACAAACTTTGACAACCCACCGCATTCTGAGCACTTCTCATTCAAACAATAATTTCTATAGAAATAGCAGCCATCATCTCTAGGGCATAAAAATAGATCTTGCAAGTCTCTTGATGATCTCGGAAATAACATTGCACCACACTCCTGCAACATCTCATTAGTATGCATCGTAGAACAAATATGACATAAAAGTTCATGGTACATTGAAAACTCCACATGGTACTTGCAACAATAGGTATTGTGAATCTTAAGAGGAACACAATAAAATGGTTTCAAAGATTCAAAGGCCCTTTGTGATATTTGTAAAGTTGGATGTAATTCACAAAAAAATTTGTACAACATTGTTTGGCTTGATTCCAAGAAATGTTTGGGATGCGGTGTGCGGTCTCGGTTGTCGATTCTTAATTTCAAAATGTCCTTTACATTGGGTGACACTCTAGAATTAGAGTGCCAAAATTGTTGAATCTCTTCCTTCACATTGTCAGTCAACTTTCTATCAACACATGAAAGCCTCCCACCAAATGCCCATGTATCTTGTTGAAGTGGATCGTCAAGTCTTTGTCTTCGTGCAAGTGCTCTATCCAAAGTTTTACGATTTATGTTAAAATCAACACAAGTTTGTCTCATTTGATGAGCCTTCCTCAATTGATGGCTTGCTAAGGAGGTTGTAATCACTCTTCAAGCGGCTCTCTTATCTCTTTCTTTGGTATTCTTTCCAATAGAATTGAGAGCGTCAAATAGATTTTTTGCAATAATAGAATTTCTCTCCGTTTTCTTGTTCATACGAATCTTCATTTGTTTAGCAATGGTCTCATCTTTATCATCTTTAGCAATTGAACAAAGAGTTGGCATTTCTCGGTCAATGTCTTATTGCTAAAAATTTTGGTTGAAAAGTTTTGTAGCCCACAACCAAACGGTTCTTGGTTGACCTCTTTCCTTCAAGATTCGCAATAATGTTCTCATTGATTTCAAATAACCATTTTGGGGTTCTTGAAGGTCTTGGATTTGGAATTTGTCTTTCATCCATGAGAGGGTCTTCATTTCTAAAGTAAATTAGGTGTTACATATGGTTCATTGGTGAGGGCAATTCCACCTTCAATGTTAAAGTTTTCCACATTTTCACCTCCTATGTCAAAATTTTCCCACATGTTGAGCATTTTCATTATCACTTTCAACATTTTCAAAATTTTCAATATTTTCACTTTCAAAATCTACATTTTCATTTTCAATAACTTGTGGCACATTTTCCACATGTTGAGCATTTTCATTATCACTTTCAACATTTTCAAAATTTTCAATATTTTCACTTTCAAAAT
Organism: Cryptomeria japonica; assembly: GCF_030272615.1. NCBI lineage: Eukaryota > Viridiplantae > Streptophyta > Pinopsida > Cupressales > Cupressaceae > Cryptomeria > Cryptomeria japonica. The sequence continues at coordinate 358,606,393 of NC_081411.1, read as the reverse complement.
CTACATTTTCATTTTCAATAACTTGTGGCACATTTTCAATTTCAATTCTCCTCTTTAGTTGAAGTAACATTAGCAATATTTAACATACCTTGTCTTCTCCTCCTATGACATTCTCTATCTCTTTCTCTATACACTTCAACTTGGTCATTTGAAAGTTTTCTTTGCGTTTTAGACTTCTGACGACTACTACTCCCCATTTCCCTCCACACATATGCTCCTTCATGATTGACAATGTAAGTTTTCACTTTAAGAATCTCCCAAAAGCACTAATTTGTCTCTAGCTATCTGCAACCCCGTGATCGTCAACAGAAAACATAGGACCCAGACTGTCAACCCTCGGAATCAACAGAATGACCCACAAACCCTTTTTCTTTTTGGTTTTTAGTACCCAAAATCGGATATCCGATAAAATCAGATTTTATCGAATATCCGATTTTAGTACAAAATTATGTGGTCCCCAAAAAAAATTCCCGTTGCTGCCATTTATGAACTAAATTGCCACATGGCAGAATCTGATATCCAATTAAATCGGATATCGGATTTTATTGGTCATATTTTAGAGAGAGAGAGAGGAGGAGGAGAGACAGAGACAGAGAGAGAGGAGAGATGAGAGAGAGAGAGAGAGAGAGAGAGGAGAGAGGGAGAGAGGGAGAGAGAGATAGAGAGAGAGAGGAGGAGGAGAGGGAGAGAGGGAGAGAGCGATAGAGGGATGAGAGAGAGAGAGAGAGAGAGAGAGAAGAGAGAGAGAGAGAGAGAGAGAGAGAGAGAGAGAGAGAGAGAGAGAGAGAGAGAGAGAGAGAGAGAAGAGAGAGAGAGAGAGAGAGAGAGGAGGAGGAGGAGGAGGAGAGGGAGAGAGAGAGAGAGAGAGGAGGAGGAGGAGGAGAGGGAGAGAGGGAGAGAGAGAGAGAGAGAGAGGAGGAGAGGGAGAGAGAGAGGAGGAGAGGGAGATAGGGAGAGAGAGAGAGGGAGAGAGAGGGAGAGACAGAGAGGAGGAGAGGGAGAGACAGAGAGAGAGAGAGGAGGGAGGAGGAGAGAGAGAGAGAGGAAGGGAGAAGGAGAGAGAGGAGGGAGGAGAGGGAGAGAGGGGAGAGAGAGAGACACACAATATGACCCCTAATGACATGATTTGGTGTCTTAAGGGGTCCGTTGGTGTCAGTTAGGGGTCATATGGTGTCCTACGACCCCATAAGACACAATATGACCTCTAATGTTATGATTTGGTGTCTTAAAGGGTCCTATGGTGTCGTTAGGGATCATATGGTGTACTTGTGACACCATAAGACCCCTTAAGACACCAAATTGTGTCGTTAGGGGTCCATATTGTGTCCCTACAACCCCATAAGACACAATATGACCCCTAACGACATGATTTGGTGTCTTAAGGGGTCCTATGGTGTCGTTAGGGGTCATATGGTATCCATAGGGGTCATATGGTGTCTTGGGACACCATAGGACCCCTTAGGACACAATATGACCCCTAACAACATGATTTGGTGTCTTAAGGGGTCCGATGGTGTCGTTAGGGGTCATATGGTGTCCATAGGGGTCATATGGTGTCCCATGAACCCTTATGACCTCTTAGGACACCATATGACCCCTAATGACACCATATTGGGTCACTTTGGGTCATATTGTGTCTTAAGGGGTCCTATGGTGTCCCAAGACACCATATGACCCCTATGGACACCATATGACCCCTTAAGACACCAAATCATGTTGTTAGGGGTCATATTGTGTCCTACGACCCCGTACGACACAATATGATCCCTAATGACATTATTTGGTGTCTTAAGGGGTCATATGGTGTCCAAAGGGGTCATATGGTGGCTTGGGACACCATAGGACCCCTTAAGACACCATATGACCCCTAATGACACCATATTGGGTCGCTTTGGGTCATATTGTGTCGTTAGGGGTCATATTGTGTCTTAAGTGGTCCTATGGTGTCCCAAGACACTATATGACCCCTATGGACACCATATGACCCCTAACGACACCATAGGACCCCCTTAAGACACCAAATCATGTCGTTAGGGGTCATATTGTGTCCTACGACCCCGTACGACACAATATGATCCCAAACAATATGATTTGGTGTCTTAAGGGGTCATATGGTGTCGTTAGGGGTCATATGGTGTCCATAGGGGTCATATGGTGTCTTGGGACACCATAAGACCCCTTAAGACACCATATGACCCCTAATGACACCATATTGGGTCGCTTTGGGTCATATTGTGTTGTTAGGGGTCATATTGTGTCTTAAGGGGTCCTATGGTGTCCCAAGACACTATATGACCCCTATGGACACCATATGACCCCTAACGACACCATAGGACCCCTTAAGACACCAAATCATGTCGTTAGGGATCATATTATGTCGTACGGGGTCGTAGGACACAATATGACCCCTAACGACATGATTTGGTGTCTTAAGGGGTCCTATGGTGTCGTTAGGGATCATATGGTGTCCATAGGGGTCATATGGTGTCTTGGGACACCATAGGACCCCTTAAGACACAATATGACCCCTTAGGACACAATATGACCCAAAGCGACCCAATATGGTGTCATTAGGGGTCATATGGTGTCCTAAGAGGTCATAAGGGTTCATGGGACACTATATGACCCCTAACGACACCATCGGACCCCTTAAGACACCAAATCATGTTGTTAGGGGTCATATTGTGTCCTACAACCCCGTAAGACACAATATGACCCCTAATGTTATGATTTGGTGTCTTAAGTGGTCCTATGGTGTCGTTAGGGATCATACGGTGTCTTGTGACACCATAAGACCCCTTAAGAGACCAAATTATGTTGTTAGGGGTCATATTGTGTCCTACGACCCCGTAAGACACAATATGACCCCTAACAACATGATTTGGTGTCTTAAGGGGTCCTATGGTGTCGTTAGGGGTCATATGGTGTCCATAGGGGTCATATGGTTTCTTGGGACACCATAGGACCCCTTAGGACACAATATGACCCCTAAAGCCATGATTTGGTGTCTTAAGGGGTCCGATGGTGTCGTTAGGGGTCATATGGTGTCCATAGGGGTCATATGGTGTCCCATGAACCCTTATGACCTCTTAGGACACCATATGACCCCTAATTACACCATATTGGGTCGCTTTGGGTCATATTGTGCCCAAAGGGGTCATATTGTGTCCTAAGGGGTCCTATGGTGTTCCAAGACACCATATGACCCCTACGGACACCATATGACCCCTAACGACACCATAGGACCCCTTAAGACAACAAATCATGTCGTTAGGGGTCATATGGTGTCCTAAGGGGTCATAGACCACAATATGACCCCTTAGGACATAATATGACCCAAAGCAACCCAATATGGTGTCATTAGGGGTCATATGGTGTCCTGAGAGGTCATAAGGGTTCATGGGACACCATATCACATAACTATCATTAGGGGTCATAGTTATGGGTCATAAGACACAATATGACCCCTAACGACATGATTTGGTGTCTTAAGGGGTCCTATGGTGTCCCAAGACACCATATGACCCCTAACGACACCATAGGTCCCCTTAAGACACCAAATTGTGTCGTTAGGGGTCATATGGTGTCTCTCTCTCTCCTTCCCTCTCTCTCTCTCTTCCTCCTCTCTCTCCTCCCTCCCTCTACCTCTCCCCCCCCCCTCTCTCCTCTCTCTCTCTCTCTCTCTCCCTCTTTAAAATATGACTAATAAAATCCAATATCCGATTTAATCGGATATCGGATTTTTGCCATGTGGCAGTTTACTTCATAAATGGCGGCAAAGGGAAATTCATTGGGGACTGCAAATTTTTGTACAAAAAATTGGATATCGGATAAAATCCCGATATCTGATTTTATCTAATATCCGATTTTTGTACTCAAATTTTCAAATTTCAAATTTCGGCTTGGGAATGCTTTGGTATTGGGCTTGGAAGTTACAAGCCTGGAAAGTCAACTGAAAAAACATGTTTTTCAGTATTCCTTGGTTTTCCAGACTTTACACTGGTGGCTGACGACTTTTTTTGTAGCCAAAATTGATAAAATGAAAAGGGTTTTTTAAGGACGTTCCCCAGCTTTCCAACAATATAAGGCTTGTCTTATTTCAACTTTAGTAAATAATTATTATTTATTTTCTAATTGAATTCTGACAATAGTCCTGATTGATATACTGATTGAAAAACACTCATAACTTTCAAATGGTTATAACATTTTTTGAAACCGAAACATGCGTCACATCCTAATGCTTTGTCTACTATAGGGAAAAATTAAAAAAAATTAAATTTCATAAGGTTTTGACCAAGTTAAGGTGGTCAGACGTAGGAGTTTCTGAATTTCTGAAAGTTGTAGTAAAAAAATCATAAATAATTATTTAATTCATAAAAAATTAAAAAAAAACATGTGTCACATCCGAACATGAGTCTAATACTTATAGTATAAATATTATAAAAAAATATTAAGATTTGATTGTGATTAGGGTGGTCAGACATACGTCTACTTCTTATTTTTTTCCTGAAATTTTAGTACCACTGCATTGAAATTTGAAATTTTCATTAAATAGGATTGTTTTTTTCCAAAAAACAACTAGTAGCTTAGAAACTACATTCAATTTTCTATATATTCTCTTCTTACATATTTTAAAAATAATGTTCACAACTTATTCAAATTTTCATGTCAAGTTGCATAACTCTGATTTTTCTGAAATTTCATTTCCACTTAAAGGGCCTGTTTTGGCACACCATGATCCTGCACATACCCTATATGAGACCTATTTGGTGGTGTAGCATGTTGCGATTGTTCCTGAGATATTTCTAGTGGTGTAGCATATTTGAGCATTTGATTTAGGTCCATGTTATTTCCATTTATGTCATAATATTGGTTTGAGAGTTGATCTTTGTATCACGTGTTAAGATTTTATTATTTTTTCTTTTTGGGTTGAGGCGACCTTATGCATAAGGTTGATGATCTTTATATATAAGATGTATTATTTAGGTAATTGAGGTATTGGTGAGGTGTTTTTTATTATCAGAATAATTTTGTTTGTGTAAGCTTAGAGAATCTATCCTTCGGATGATGTGTTTGAGAAGAGATTGAGAAGTTGCAAAGCAGACATATGTGCTTAACTAGAACTGTCATCAAGCATTTGGAGATGTTATTTCTTCAGTTCACGTAATATGGATTATTTTCCACTCTTTTTGTAATTTAGTGAGACTTCTTTGTAAGGTAGTGAACCTTCCTCGAGGGTTGTAGTCTTCTAGGTTATTATATCTTGAGCAGTGAGCTCTAAGTAGTGAGCCTGAATGCATGTGCATTACCCATTGTAATTATTTCACATACTACTGTAGAGTATCATTTCATTGTGGGTAGGGTCCCACCATGGTTTTTCCCTTAACTAGATTTTCTACGTCAAAATCTTGGTGTTATGTGTTGTGTTGCTATTGTGTTTATCTTTCTTGTCCTTACAGTTGATTAGATTTGTTTTTGCAGTTGTTTTGGGTATTCCGGTGACAACTAATTAACCTTGCCCCTCAATCATCTCTCCTTGATGTTGCCAACAATAAAGATATGTTATGCCAAATAAACATCACTTTTAAGGATCACATACATAACTTGGAGTTGGCTTGGGCTGTAGATTTTCTCCCCATCGATCTTGGGTCCGACTCTAAGGCCCGGACTCACCCAATGCACTTGTCTTGCAAGTAGCTCAGTACATCCTCAAGGGATTAGTCTCACCCTATCTCACCTCATCCTAATCTCAAACATGGCAATATGTAAGCCCAATGTAAGGCAGGTTAGGTATTCGGCTAGGTCACAGGGATACCCTTATGGTTACAAAAGAAAAAAACATCACTTTTAAAAAAATGTTCACCATTTTTCTTAAATTGTTAAAAAATAATATTAATTATTTTATTTATTTTCTCCTCTCAACTACCACTCACTTTGGATTTCACTAATGAATCATTCATTTTATCTCCATCATCAATTCGTTAACTTCATAACTATCTCAATCTAATATTATTATAATATTAATTAGTCATAATAGTTTTTTTCTTTGGTCATGAGTTTATTACAAATATAATAATATAATAATGTCTTAATAATAATTTAATATCTACATTATCATAATATAATAATATTTAATGTTAATTATAATGTAATAATATAACATTTTTAAAGTAGAATATTGATTAAATATGATATATTTCGATGTAATTTACTTATATTCCTCTAAAGATAGGTATGCTAGATTATATTCTAAAGAATTAAATCTCAAAAGTCACCAGTCCACATCATTTTCAAATTCTTAACAATTTAGTTGCCATACGTGTGAAAAAGTGAAATTTAATGAAAATACTTATTTCAATGTCCTAGTTTGACCAAAAAGTGAGACATAGCATTGTGGGATGATCCAAGTTGGAATGTTAGAATTACCTAGAGCTCGAAACTGAGATTTCTATTGAATGACCTTTCCATTTTTTATGTATCAATTGTGGGTTATCCCAAGGTTCATTATCTTCACATGTTGTCTTATTAGAGCCAACTTCATCAACGCCTTAAAGGGGTCCACAGAGGAAGATAGTCAAATGGGTCCCTCAAGTCTTTGGTTCAAGTTATTGATACCTTGATTGTGTGTAATAGTATATACCTATGAAAATAACTTGTATATCAAGAATCTAAGTTATGCTTATAATTTTAAAGAAAATACATCAAAGAAGGGCTAATTGTATTGTAATTAGTAATTTGAAAAGAAGTAAAATGTAACAATGAAAAAAACAACCTAAACAAGGAAAGTTTTATTCAAAATTGAGAGAGTATATAAACTCGACAAACTCTATGGAATAGATGCATTCCTTCTACTACAATTGATTCAATTTGTATTTGACCAACTTATACAGTTTGCATATCAAACTAGAAAATTTACTAAAACTAGCAAACTATAGTTTCCACTAGACAATGAAGCATCATCATACCCATGTCATCCTTGAAAGTTGAAATGGACAAATGGATGAGGATAAATCAACTAAAAAAATATAAATATAATATAAAACTATTTAATTTTTTCACCCCAACTTGAAGGGAACCTAGTCCATTGGGAAAACATTGAATTAATTAGATGTGTTAGAAAGTCTCCAAAATATTTTCTAGAAGTTGTTCAAAGGGCAGGCTACGATTCTTCCTAAATAAGTAATAGAAGTTTCATGAACCAATTCAATTCCAAAAGTAACTTAGAAATATAAAGAAGACTACATGTATGTATGTATAAACTTCATTCAAATTCTAAATTTTTCTCAATCAAAATCATATACTAAATTAGCATTTTATGCCACCCACATAAATTAATAAAAATGAAAACTTTCAACACCTACACAAATAAAATTATCTACTAAACTCTCTTTATATCTTGAATCATAGAAGTGAGATCTAAGATGTTGATGCAAACAAAGCTTACACACTTGAATCTAGAAATAAAACACATATTAATGCTTATTATTCCTATTACATCGAAGGCATATTACAATCACATAATAGATGCCAAAACGTCCATCAATAAAAAGTAGAAGCATTTAATTTGTTATGTTTGTGACCCTTAAATGCACAAAAAGCAAAAAAGTTATTTTATTTATTTCTCCTCCCAACTACCACTTCGAGTTTATTGAATCAATCAATTTTACCTATCTCCATAATGCAATCACTTAACTTTGTAATAATCTCAATTTAATACTATAATAATACAATAATATAATAATAATAATATAATCTCAATAATAATAATTTAATATTAATTACAATTTAATATTATAATAATTTTGTAAGTATTATAATATACAAATATAATACCTTTCCACCTATATTCCTTAAAAATAGATAAGCTATTATACAAAAATGTTTGACATTGAAGATAATCTAAAGACTTTAGGAGCACAAAATAATATAAAACTAGTTGATAGGACTAGAGAAAGCAAAGGTGCCATTACTTGGCTTTAGCGTGGGGGGAAAGAAAGATGTAATGAAAGTGGGGTTGTCTGCGTAGACTTTACCCACTTAGCATATGCAAATTTTCAATCTGCAAGTAGAGATATCTGAAAATTCGGGTTGAATTCTATGTTTTCTTTGCCTCGCCGTCTACAACACTTTTCCATAATGGTAGATTACAGGACAAACCTAATTTCTTGGGTCACTTTTCAAACCATATAGAAGTTTAGATGGCTCAATGTGGGGTAGCTCTATTTATTGATATATTCTAAATAATTACCAAGCTTAGATGGCATTTTGGACTGGAATTTCCTCTAATATATGATAATAATTGATTGTTTATCATATGAACTCTCTAGAATGGATGGAATATGAGAGAAGATAAGAATGTGAACAAGGTGTTTATAATTTTGTTAGATTATTAATATTGAGAAATTGTGTTTTGAGCTCTGCATATGCTGATTGAAGTTCTTTTATTTAGTATGTCGATTTATTAAAAAAATGAATGTGTGATTTATTATAAAGATTATTAGTTATATAATAAATAATTTGTAAGATATCTTCATCAAAATGTTTAAGTTAGTGGAGAGCTAAGAATAAAAGATGTTGTATTAATTTTAATAGTTCTCATAAAAGCATATTTATATAATGCATGTTTTTATATCATGTGTCTCAACATTGATTCAATATTTTGAAAATGATTTGTGTATATTTGTAATCTCTATTATCATAGATGATTAATGGATTTCAATAGTCATTGATGCTTTCAAATAATTGGTTATACTATTAATGAAAAGCTCATGTACCTTATAGTTTAAGATTCATTCATGATTAAGTGTAATGATCAATGACCATATAAAAATTACAAAATGCTTGGTCATTTGCCTTAATAAGTAGTTTGTTGGGATCCAATGGATGACCAAGAGGATGAGTGATAAAATTAGTACTTCAATCATTTTTAAACACACTTGATGAATATTCCTTCATGTCATTATTGTTAGAAAATTAATTTAAATTTTGATACTTTGAAGGGTATGGATCATTTTGACTTAGAATTTTATATTTGAAAACATTTCTTGCTAATAAATTTGACTCCATAGCTTTCACATGAGCACAAAGGTCCATAAAAAGATGTGGGTGATCCAAGAAATTTATGTCCCACTTTTAATGAAAATAGAACATTGAAATTGATATTTTTAATCAGATTTTCACTTTTTGACACCTATAGTTACTAAATTGTTAATAATTTGAAGATTATGTAAACTAGTGTTTTTTGAGATTTCATGTATAGATTAAAAATATAAATTTTAAAGAAATAAAGAAATAATTTATAATCTTTTTACAAAGCTTTTAATAACTAATTTGGTATAATTAATAATATTTTAAAAAGTGATTTTTCTACCTTACAAGATCTGTTTTTTATAAAAATGATAAAATTATAAAAGTTTAAACATAAAGTTATAATACCATATCTAGTACAGAAAACATTTTCTCATAAGGAGAAAAATTGTTTACAACATGTCATGTGGCCTTGTCAAGGCAGATTATAAAAACACCTATAATTTAATCTGGCTTTAACATTAGAACAGTGAGGGACATTAGGAGGGATATTTTCCACTCTTTTATCTTTTTTCTTTTTCACCTCTGTCCACTCCACCTTCGGAGACCACGCCCCATGCGTCGCCATCTTGGATGCAGACGAACAAAGCCCCTGCCGATCCACAAGAGCTCCTAGCTCATTCACCATCTTCATATCACAGTCAGACTTAGGGCAGGACAAAATCCTATCACTACTGTCCTCATCGGTTGTGACACTCCTGCATCCAGCATCAACACTGAGTTTGGTCAAAACCCCAGGCACAGATTTAGGCAAAAGAGGGTGGGTAACCACTCCCAAAGGTGTGGCACAGTCTGCTTCTTGTGGGGAGACATTTTTATCATCTTGTCCACCACAAAAAGGGCATCAACAGATCTTTCCCCCAAGTGCCCTGCTTGGATGATTTTTCCATCTCACACCTAGCAGCAAGATGACCCGTCTGGAAGCATTGGCGGCATCTGAAAGGGATGCCCTCGTAATCGATTACTTGCAGCCAGCAACCTTCACCAAGTTTCAAATTAAGATCCCCTAGAAGTCCCTTACTTAAATACATCTCAACCAGAATGTGGGCAAAGGAAGTTTGATGAATACCCACATCCACTCCCAAGAATTTACCCAAGGAATCACCGATGGCCTCAAAGCAGGATTCAAACCAAAACTGTAGAGGCAAATAAGGGAGCCTGACCCACAAAGGCAGTTGCTTTGGTGAATGTCAATGCCCTGTTCCAAAGCTCCTATCTTAGCACAGGCTGGGAGTGTGTTGGCAAACGTAATCTGATCAGGTTGGAGACCTGTTTGTTGCATGCGAAATAGTGTGACTGCCTCATGAGGGCACCCATGTCTTCCGTAAGCTGCAATAATCGTATTCCATGAGACAATGTCTGGTTCTTTCACGTGGTTAAAGACTTTCCTAGCATCGACGAAACTTCCGCACTGGACATACATATAAATGATGTTATTCTGAAATGTTGTGCGTGTGATAAAGGCAAATCGTCTGTGGGTTTTTGTGAAAAATAAGTCTGCAATAATTGAAAATATGACCGGGGGGTTGTGTGTAGTAAGCAATATATGCAGCGCCTTCTTCAACATAATGCTGTGAAATTGCGATGAGTAGTGGATAGCAATGGCATTTTATGATTGTAATTGGAGCGCAGAAAATGTTTAGTGCTATGTAGTCTACATCTGAATAAACTGTTTAGTCTGCTAAAAGCTGACACGGATGTCCTCTTGGCACATCGTCAATGGTAGTAGGCCTGGGAGCATTCTCACTTGACGCAGAGACAAAAGCAGACAATCATTCAATATTTTTATTAAAAGGCTGCAAAAATCTCGTCTCGAGCTCAAGAATCTGGTAACTCTAAAACTTCCATTTTGTATTTATGATTTTTCATTTTTAACTGTTTTATATATTGAAGAAATTACAACACAATGTCGTTAGATCAAGTGTCTTTCTGTAAAATGTCAATAATTTTAGTTTTACTTTTCCTTTTTCTTCGTTGAATCTACTTTTTAATTTTAATATATATTATATTGTATAAATATATTATTTATTATTTTATCTCTATCAAAGTCATTCATTTATTTTTATGCCTTATGTTTCCCCTAAACATGAAATAGACTATATTTAACACTGTTTCATAGGTAATACCTCAAATTCATACATCTTTGTGCCCAAAACAACCATACTCCTAGCTTTCACGATAACTTCAAAAACCACAAAGCTTTGAAATCCATTACCACCGCAAAGCAAAATCCTAACAAAACGTAAAGATCCTTGCTCACTGACTCCTTCCTTTTCTTCTAAGTTTGCAACACACAACCTCCTCGAAAAGAAGAGAGGCCTTTCTTAAGCTTTCAAATAGCGCATTACTAAAGATTTCTGCCATAGCTAATCAAATCAGGGTTGGCTTAAACATCACACACCAAGCTCTGACAGAGCTTAGGTGGCTATGGGCCCAGTACTTCCATCGAACCATACATTCCCATCAATTCCGTCCAAATGAACAGCGTCGTTAACATTCGAATTTGAATTGTTCCCACGCATAAGTCTTACCATATGGAGCAAATAGGTTTCCATCCACAATGGTGTTTATTTTTAGTGTACTCCCTGCTTGTGCCAAAATGGGAGCTTTTGGAGAGGGTAGACATCCAGCAAACCATAACAGAAGGGCTTATAAGAGTCGAACATGCTCTGGGAAATTTTATTACAGTTGGAAATGCTCTGATAGACATTTATGGGAAATGTGGTAGCATCGATGAGGTACGTGAACTGTTTGACTGAATGCCTCCAAGCAATGTCGGCTTATGGAATGCTATGATTGCAGGATATGCCCAAAATGATTTTAATGAAAAGTGTTCAGATGCTTTCAACCAAATGCGACTAGCAAGTGTAAAGCTCTGTTGACATCCTCCAGCCGTTAAGAAAATGGGAGCTTTGGAATAGGGTGTGTATGTACATCACAAGATCAGTTGGTGTAGCTACAATGGCATTGGTAGACATATATACAAAATGTGTAGAAAAGGCATATGAACTGTTTGACAGAATGCCTGAGAGAAATATGCCCCCACAGAACGCCTGATTACAGGATATGAACAGCATGGGTTTGTGGCAAAGGTTTTAGAGACTTTCAATCAAATGCAATTGTCAGGTTTAAAGCTTTGCCAGCATCCTTCCAGCCTGTACTAAATTGGAAGTTTTGGAAATGGTATGAACATCTATCAGAGGATAAATAATAGAGGAGTTTTGTCACATGTTGTAGCTACAACTGCCATGGTACATATTTTTAATAAGTTTTATATCATAAGTCATTGCGGTAATTATTGAATAATATTTGAAATTAAGAAGGTTTATCAAGATGATGAAATATGTTTAGATTGAAATTGATGAAATTTTTAATTTGTCAATGTTTATTATGTGTGAGATTTGTGATGTTATTAAAATGTAATGATTCATGTTCAAGCTAAAATTATCATTTTAAAGTTAGATATTTTTTACTCATTTAAATACTATAATGATTTCTTCAATCATTTCTCTTGTCATCTTATGACAACTTTTCATTTATAGAGTGATTTTCCTTCCACTATCATTCTATTCCCTCTTCTCACCCTCTTTAGACATCCTCTATTCTTCTCATATCACATCCAAACCTTCAATACACTAATGAAGTAGTTTGATCAACTTAAGAAAAAACTGGATATTATGTTTGTAGCTCTAATTCTGTTATATTAAATATATATTTCTTATGGACATAGAGATTGAATTTATTAATTAAACCAAAATAATATATGGCAAAGAACCAATAAAAAATTAATTAAAACAAAAAGAACAAATGAAACCCTCTTCATTGCCTCATGATACTCTTAAGCCCAAAAACCCAACTTCTAACTCTTGTTATCTATCAATAATGTAAGAGAAAGGATTTTCTCTCTATATGTATGAAATCAAGGAAGTTTTCATCTTATGCTCCAAAAATAATTAAGTGAGCGACTTTCAAGAATCCTAATGCCATCATATTTGAAGATAACTTAGTTTCACATGGGTTACAAAGAAAAATCAAGACATTTTTGAGTTGAGGTATTAGAAATAGTTAATTAGCCTTGGTCTAGTAAAATAGGGCTGTTACAATATATTACATATTAAAGAATCTTCCTACATTTATGTATTGTTGAATTTACATAATGTGGTGGTTTTTGACTATTCTATCTTATTATTGGTAATAACCTATGACGTGGTATTTTGGAGCAATTTATATTTTTATTCTTTGGGTGGTATATAGTGTAATAACCACCATGACAATCAAGCATCATTATTAGAAATGATCTCTTAAGAACAAATCAACTCATGGATACAAGATTGATTTAAACCTTCACTTCTAATGAAATAGTTGCCTTGATGTTCCTTAATTAGTAGTTTTGTTAATCATGTCCCCTACATTAGAAGGCCTACATATGGTAGGATTTCATATTGATTTCATATTGTTAATCATGTCCCCTACATTAGAAGGCTTAGAGTGTAGAGATTGTATGTTTTTTATATCCTACACATTTAAAGATATGCATATATTAAAGTTAAGGAAGAAGTGGTGATAAATATGGAAGAAAATTATTAGTAATGATTTTAAGACCATTCATTCAAATCCTATAGGATTTTTAACTATAAACAGTGAAAAATTGAAACTAGTGCATTGTAAGTTGCTATTTCTTCATAATTTTTGTGTAGATGTATGGTAGGTGTTGACAACTTTCATGGTGATTCATAGTAAGTGGCAAGTAGATGTCTCTAGCATCTTCACAATTATATTATTTTTTAGATATAAGATCCATAGAGCTTGGCATAGGAAGGATTTATTTCATGAAATAAGTTCCATTACTTGATCCCATAGTTTTTGAATAAGGGAAAACAAGTTTTAAGGGGACTAGAAACCCCATACAACAGGTTTTGAAGGGACCCGAAACCCAATAGATTTTACTAGGATCTAGAACCCAACAAAGCAGGTTGCGCAAAGATATTAACAATAAAAACCACAACCAAAAAACCAGCACAACTGACTTTACAGCTTCCAACAAAAGCAAAATGAAGCAGTGAAAAAAAAAAGACAAAGAAAACCAAAAGGCCTACTAGATAATAGAGACTCCAAAGATACAAGCTGCTTGAGAAACTACAGGCAACCCAAAACAAATAGAGCACAACTGCCCACAAGGGTTAAGACAACCCCCTCACTTAGGATTTCCCTTTGGGACCCTTCATGTGGGATCGAAGGGTCATGTCAAAAGAAGGCGAGGACCTCTTAGACCGTTTACCTTTAACCGTTATCCAACCATCTTCAACTTTAGTAGCCTCATCTTGCCACTCCATGAATTTAATGCAGGAAAATCAGTAGCTGAGGGATAGCCAGCAAGCAATGAAGCTCCAACAGGCATAGCAGGAATTGGGTCAGAAACACCCCTAGAAACAATAGCACGCGCAGGGACCGCTCCAGCAACCTCCCTAGACACAAGAACAACACCCCCAGACCTGTCAAAACTAGCGACAAGGGAAGATCCAACAAAATTTGACAACTCCGTACCGCTGATTGGCTCCGAATGAACCATCTCACCATTCGCATTAGTGGCAGGAGGAGCATCTTCAACAACATTTTCAGCAAAAATATCAGGCCCCGAACCCATCTGAGAAGAGCCCTTTAACACCATGTAATGGTGGGAGGAAGCCCCAATCCACCAAGACGGAGGCTTCTTAGCTTTAACTTTGTGCAAATAACATTTAGTTGCTACATGACCTATAGAACCTTGACAAATGTAATGTAGAACCCTAATGCAATAGAGGTTGAATACCTAGTGGATTGTAATGTGGTATAGTGAATTCAAGATTTTGGCATTATTGAGTTTTTTTAATCCCTTTCTATTTATGATTTTGTTGGTTATGTTTGTGGTGTTTGTAGGGAGACATTCATAAATTTATATCAATTTTCACTATTTTTTGGTTTATTGGTTTGTAATGGTAATTTAATGTTCCTTCATATTTTTGTATAGATACTTTATAATAGACTATAATGGTGATTTGTTCTCTTATGGATGTAATCTCTATATTATATTCATTTCATGGGAAATGTTTCTAATAGAATCCCTAATTAATTAATCTAGAGAAAGATAACACTAAAGAAAGAAATATAATCATTTCTTTTATTTTTAATTGAAAAAATTGAGATAAAAGAGCAATTAGGGAGAATTAAGACTTGAGATTTTATCATGCAATGTAGGATACATTAATGATAGCAAATAACAACTAAGCTAGTTTTAGATCTTGAATAAACATTCTAATTAGGAGGTCTTTATCTTCAAACCCATCAATATATGAAGAAACTATTTATGATTAGGTAAAATTCTATTTTTCTATCACACTTTATAATAGGTTTTAAAAAAATATATAAAATTATTCATCATTGTAACACATTGTTAATGCGACTTAACTACTTCCAACTCAAAAAGGTCACACTAGAATGTTTGAATTATTCTATTCACTAGGTAAATCAAGAGAGGGTCCAAACCCTTATATAACAACCAACTAGGCAGAAAGAGGATCTCACAAGCAATGAGACAACCAAAATGAAAAAAGAGAAAACCCTTTTTTGAAAGAGATACTTTTGACTGGAGCATCAAACTGATAGGAAAAAGCATCTAGAACCTACATTACATTAAAAAAAATTAGATCAAACTTGGGTTTAGGTAAGAACCTCGAACCAAATTCAAAAAAAACTTAAGCTAAGACAAAAGCAGCGAAGGGAATAGACAACAAACAACGGGTTTTGAAAGGCTCCCTAAAACCTTTTCCTATAGGACCACCTTGAACAAAGAATCTCTTATATAAGGAAAGGGACCACTGAGATTTAAAAACAAATTGGGTTTGGAATGTACCTAGAATCCTTGAAACAATACAATCACCTAGCCATTCCTAGAAAACAAGCATAACAGAAAGTGTAGTTAAGGAATGAACTAGAACATGAATGACCGAGGATTTTGAAAGGACCCCTAAACCGATTACTAGCATGAACCCCTACAAACACAACAAGTGGGTACATAGGAGAAAGGAAAACCCCACAACCCACCCCAATAGGACCAGGATCACCATAATTGGTAGAAGCCACCACAATAGGATCTACAAAACTAGCCTCAACAACAAGAACCAAAAGCCTTTTAGGAGAAAACACAAGGGAAGATGCCCCCTCTAATAATCTAGATCTTAGAAAAAACCACTCCCAATCAACATTGAAAGGGAGACCCAAAAACCAGGAAGAAAAAGACCGTAGCAATGAAATCCACAACCTAGACAATTGCAAGGAAGAAGTCAAACTAGAATGTTATTGGAAAGAATTTTAAAACTATCAGGACACATTCTAAGTACACATAATCAATTATGCAATAAATTGAACCAAAAGTTTTCTATCTAAAATAGATATAGCCGAAACATTTTGGAAAGAGTTGCTAATAAAAATGTGTAGTAGTGCTTGGTGCCAAGTTATAAACTTTAAGAAATTATTTGAAAATGCATAATTATCTCCACTTCAATTCATTAGTACCCAAACAGAAGGTTGATTTCTTTCTCAAATAGAAATAATATTGTTGTTTCATACACAAAACAAGGATGGCTTTATCTCATATGAATTCAACGATTATTATAGATAAGCAAATCAAGCTACCCATATAATGCCAATATGAGAATCAACCAGATTGAAAATACTATGTTCTATGACTCGTCTTCAAACTTGGAGTATAAAGATTTAAAATTAGAATTTCCATAATGGTCATAACATTTGTTTTCATTTACCCTTTCATTAACTATTAAAGTTTGTGCCTCATTTGAGTCTTTTAAAATGAATGACTCATTTAATCACTCTACAACTCCACATGGTAAACAATTAAGGAAAGCTAACTTTTTAATCTACTTTTCATCAGAAGTTATTATAATTAAGATTTGATTAACTCTATAGTATCACTACAACTTATCTCTGAATCAATATTTAATGTGAATGATATTTTTTTTTTTACTAACCTCATTTCATTGATCCTTGGCACATTTCTATTTATGGTTTCTTACTATTTTAATTGTCATCTTACTCCTCTTCTTCTCTAGATACTATTAGAATGGGTGAGATGGAAATAAATGTAAGGATTTACATGATTCCACAAAAATTATAACCACTCATTCTAGGTCAAATTGACTCAACCTTACTAGCATACAATTTCTCTATGTATTGGCCCCATGTTCATAGGGTGTTTCAAAGTTATTTAAGATAATGTTCTTCAAGGTGACACCAATACACTTTAATGATTTAGTATCATCTTTGATTTCTACTCTAATTATATGAACCCAATGTATGATATAGACTTTCAAAATATAATTTCTTATGGGTTTATTCAAGATTTTTCACTAACATCAATTACCTATAACCAAGTTATCATTTCCTATCATATAATACTCTCTCTCTCTCTCTCTCTCTCTCTCTCTCTCTCTCTCTCTCTCTCTCTCTCTCTCTCTCTCTCTCTCTCTCTCTCTCTCTCTCTCTCACACACACACACACACACACACACACACCTGGTTGTCTACCCACTACATTTAACTATAAACTCCTATTTTTCACTTTTAGTATTATATATATATTATTGATGATCTCTCACCTATTATTTTTAAATTGTATTGAAAAATGTGATGCCCTAATGAGAGAACATTTATTGAGATGGTATCATTTTTTTTAACATTTTCAATGATCAAAGAAAACTGTCAAGTTTTTTAAAATAGCCTAATAAATTATATTTGAAATTTAAATAAAAATATAAAACAAATTAAAAATTCTATATTTGATTTTAACACAATTTCAATATTTAAAATATATATGCCACTTTCACACCATAGTCTAACATGATTCATTTCCTTTATTATAGTGTGTCATGGTACTCAAATTTTACTTAAGTCAATGTCTTTAATTTTAAATATTTTTTTAGTTCATATAACTCTAGCAAATTAGAATGAGAGACTTGTCCAAACTCTTATAAAAATGTAATTGAACTAGAATCTAATCTAGGAAACTAAATTAATTGATAAAAATTGAGGCTGATCCAATCTTTTGTAAGCATTATAAATTAGAAAGCCATTATGCACACAAAAATATCATAGAGTATCCCACAAATTATTAGGAAATGAAATTGAAAAGCATTAGTTGAGCCTAAGGAATTCTAAAATAAGAAACTCCCACAACATAAAACATTATAGGAAATGGGGAGATTGTAACTACCCTACCAAAATTAGTTGACCCATTCTTGCAAGATGACTTGCTCTTCTAGTTTGGTGGAAATTAAGGAAATTCCTCTTGAACTATAACCAAATAATTAGAAAAAATTATAGATGTTATTTACATTTAGTTTGGAACAAAGAAAGGTATGTGAAGAGCTAAGGGAAGAAGTTGAGAGGTAGAATGGAAGTAGCATGAGATTGTGAGGTCTTAAATAAAAATTGTGAGTAGAGAACAAGGACTATGAAGTGGAGTGCAATCTAAAGGGATATAATAATGTAACATAGTGGAGGTAATTAGACTAATGTGTAATTAAGAATCTATATTATAGTATAATCTATGTTTGAATTGTCATAGTATGTATAATTAAATGACTATGAACTAACATGTAAGAGAGCGTATTGAAAAAAGTGAGAAGTTTTAATCATTATTATAATAATGTAAGCTTAAATAAATAAAAATGTATTATGTTTTCTAAGGTCTTTGTGTTGTGTGTATTAATCATTGTTATAATCATGTAAACTTAAATAAACAAATCAATCATGTTCATATCTTGTAATCAAGCTGTATGTGAGACCATATTTCTCCAAGGCATTCTGTCAAACAGTTATGTGCCTTGTCTAGGCTTACACATTTTTCATACATTTCTAACAGGGCAATTGCAACTACACCAACAAACAAAATCCCTCATATGTTTTTCTTGTGATGCTCCCATTTTGGCACACGCTGGAGGATGTTGATAGAGCATTTGGTTGAAAGTATCTGAACCTTTTCATTAAACTCATTTTGTGTATAGCCTGCAATCATAGCATTCTAGGAGTCGACATTTCTTGGAGGCATTCAGTCAAACAGTTCACGTACCTCATCGATGCTTCCACATTTGGCATAAATGCCTATCAGAGCATTTCCGACTGTAATAAGAACTCCCAGAGTATTTCTGACTGCAATAGAAACTCCCAGAGCATTTTTTACAGTAACAAGCCCTTCAGTTATGTCTACCCTGTTCAGAAACTCCCATTTTGGCATAGGCGGGGAGTACGCTGGAAATAAAAATTGATGTAATGGAAACTTGTATGCGGAAACAAGCAGGAACAATTCGAATTCGAATGCTAACGACGCTGTTCATTTTGACAGAATGGACGGGAATGTATGGTTAAGCGAAAGGACTGGGCCCACAACCACCTAAGCTTGGTCAGAGCTTAGTGTGTGATGTTTAAGGCTGGCCATCAAATCATGTTTGTCCATCTAGATCCCTCATTCAAGAACCCTAATTGTCACAACTAATATATTCAACCACAGTCCCTAGCATTGCCCTACAACAATCTACCCCCAACACCTCCTTTCCTTCACTTATTTGTTGTCCCGAACATATTCCTCATAAACTCTTCACTCTTTCGCACATCTGGTGTCCCACACCCTCAATTCTTGCACCTTTATGTTTATAGTGAACTCTAGCAAAAGCACAATGCAAACAACATCTACAAACATTAAGTCATGCTCAACTCAAACGCCTTTATGCAATCTTCACATATGAACAATTCCATGACACTCGATCCAAAAAGAATTCCGTGCTAAAAAAAATAATGTTGTCAATTGTTGGAACCACTTCATTTTTATTCATTTTAGGAATTCTATGTAGGCATAAAATTTCAAATCACTTTGTTTTTTGATTTGGGAACATTAATTATGCATTTTAACTATTTACTCAAACTACAAATTTTTCTTCCAAAATTTGACACCTAATCTACACATCTAACAATTTCATTGCTTTTGTACTATAGGTCTTGAAGATAAATAGCATATATCACATAACCTCATTGTCAAAAAGGCAAAAAAAATGGAGATCAAGACTCCATGTTCATAATATTAAGCATACAAAATTTGTGTCTCTTTTTAAATTATGCAAGTTGTATATAAGATACTTCAACGACTGACAACAAGTGTATTATACATAACCAGTCTCTTGAGTTAATGAATTGTGTTATAAAACTGTTTCGCATAACATCCTATGTAAATTAAGTTTCATTTGATCATATTCATTTCTTCTCACATCCCATCATCAATTGACTTTTACTATAAATAGTTTGTGTTAAGAAAAGCAATTTGCACTTTTTACAATTTTTGCCCCACCTATGACTCTATTACCAAAGTATATCTCGCTATCGGCGTAACCATTGCACCTTGTTGGGGTGCAAGTGCTAGTATTAATATTTTTTAACATTGTGAAGTCACCATAAATGTTAGACATGGTCGAAGAAAAAAAGGTTGTTGAACTCCACTTTCGTATATTTACCTATCCTTTATTTTTGAAATATGTGTTGCCATAAATTCAAAGTGGATGATATTCTCTTCTCGGTTTTGGGCAACAACAATGAGAAACCCTATAGCCAAATATCCCATTCACTATTCATACAAATCCTACGTACTCATAGCTCATAGAAACCCTAGACTTCATGGCTTATAAATGTTAGAAGTCAAATTAAATTCTCATATTTCTAGAGTGACTTATGCTCTTCTTTTTATTAAGGAATAAATTTTAAAATTTTTGGATTAAGTCATGGCTTGTCACATAAATTTTATGGATTTTTCTTGTGTTTTATGCAGTAGAATTTTTACCCTTTTTTTAAAACAATTAAAATTGAAAATTCTTCTTAAACTTTGAGTGCATTTGCATGGGTGTTTTTCCATTTAGGAAATTGTTTGGTGTTTCATGAGTCCTTAGATTGCCTTGAGAATCAGAGGTTAAATTTGATGGTTGAATGATCATATCTATACATATTTTATTTTTCATTTCAATAAAAATGAATTAGAATGATTTATAGAGGAATATGTGTGTAGTTTATGATTTTTCTTTCTTTATGCTTTGAATGGATAACATGGGGACATCTTAGTGTTGGGCAAGTCCTATGACTATGCTAGGATCAGGGATTAAATTTGATGGTCGAATGATCAAATGTGTGCATTTTTACTGTAAAACATAAGAATGGTTTACAGAAGATTATAAGTGCCTTTTGCTAAAATTTGTTTGTTTGTGCATTTCATCTTCACAATGTTTATCAAATGTTGTGTGAATAGATTATATGTGTGTGTGTATATATATACATATATACATATATATACATACATGTACATATATACATACATGTACATATATATACACATGTACACACACACACACACACACACACACACACACACACACACACACACACACACACACACACACACACACACACACACACACACACATATACACATACATGTACATATATATGAGATGGCTTACAGTGAATAAATTTAATTGTGTCATTGAAATATCTTCTTTGTTAGGGTCAGGGTTACGGTTTGATATAAAATTAGGCTTACGGTTAGTGTTAAGGTTAGGAGAACATAATGTTTTGTAGACAAGTTTTTTTAGTATATGACAGAGGGGGAATATCTACACAAGGAAACATATAGCGCAATATGCATTTTAATCTTATTAGATGGTGTTAGATTTTTCATGTTCATTAAAAAATTTCTCCTAGTTGTAGATATGAAGGAGGCAAATTATCTCTCTCTCTCTCTCTCTCTATATATATATATAGAAAACTATGCATCATAAGTAAATGATTACTATGGAGCTATATATATATTTATGTGTGTGTGTGTGTACATATATATGTACACACACACACACACACACACACACACATATATAGCTCCATAGTAATCATTTACTTATGATGCATAGTTTTCTCTCTCTCTCTATATATATAGCTCCATAGTAATCATTTACTTACGATGCATAGTTTTCTATATATATATATATATATATATATATATATAGAGAGAGAGAGAGAGAGAGAGAGAGAGAGAGAGAGAGAGAGAGAGAGAGAGAGAGAGAGAGAGAGAGAGAGAGAGAGAGAGAATTTGCCTCCTTCATATCTACAACTAGGAGAAATTTTTTAATGAAAATGAAAAATCTAACACCATCTAAAAGATTAAAAGGCATATTGCACTATATGTTTCCTCGTGTAGATATTCCCCCTCTGTCATATACTAAACAAACTTGTCTACAAAACATTATGTTCTCCTAACCTTAACACTAACCGTAAGCCTAATTTTATATCAAACCGTAATCCTGACCCTAACAAAGAAGATATTTCAATGACACGATTAAATTTATTCACTGTAAGCCATCTCATAAGCCAATTGATTCCTTATATTGTAAATAAGCTACATTGTACAATGAAGGAATCTAGGACACTTATGAATGGGTTCACAATGTTGATTTATGTTTATTGTGGTATATTGTAAACTATTAACAGTATTTTTTTTACTTGTACCCTCCAATATATTATTTTATACATATATCTTACTATCAGCATAACCATTACACCTTCCTTTGATGCAAGTGTTAATTTTAGACCTATTGAAACTTGACAAAGTTTCGTAAGGCCTTAATGCATTTTCCTAAGGATTTTTTTTATTTATGTCTTGATGTGTTATGATTTATCGAAAGGATGCACTATAGCACTATAGCTGAGATAGGTTGCCAATCCAAGTATTGCAGCTGAGATAGGTTGCCAATAGTATTAGAGAGGTTTTCTAAATTTTTGAATATATTCAAATTTAAGTACTGCAATAGTGACAGATTTCCAATGGTATTAGGGAGGCTAATTAATGCTCTACAAAATATCTAGTTCAAGTGTTGTAATTGTAACAGGTTGCCAATGGTATCAGGGATATAATTTAAGCTATAGCAATTTTTTAAGTTCAAGTACTGCAGCTATGATAAGTTGCCCATGGTTTTAGGGAGATTATTTAACTCGCCACACCATTCCAATTCCAAGTGCTGCAGCTTTGACAAGTTACCAATGGTATCAAAGAGATTATTTAAGCCTCTACCATATTCCAAGTAACGACAACCATTTTCTTGCATATTTTGTGCTTCCTTGAGAATTATGTGTAGGCATTAATCGGGGCAGCTACCAACAACCATCTCTAGTTGTAGAACTCATGATAGCCTATGAGTCTTCCTTCCAAAATAAAGTGTTTCAAATCAAATTCGGAAGGAAATCTTGATAGCCCAATGCCATTGTTTCAGCTCTAGTGTTAGTATTGTTTTATAAGGAAGAGAGAAAGGATAGAAACATAGAATATGACACATGGGATCAATAACACATTCAAAAGAGAAGACTTATGCTCCAATTAGAAACACAATTGACTAATTTATCACCTTCTTCAATAGTTAAAACAATGTTGCTAGTTGATCAAGTCAAGGACCAAAATCCAGTTTATGTTCTCCCAAAGCATTTATTGAGGCAGCTTCCAGTAGCCATCTCTAACTTATGATAACCTGCAAGTCCCCTGCTAAAATAGGGTGTTTAAAACCACATTTGGAAGCATACTTCAACTCTATTTTTGGTCTCTTGTTATAGTCTAAGAGAGCAAGCACCGTTTTAACTAGTGCAAAAATGATCTGTATGGAGCCCCCTAGAAGTAGGACCCACTTGATTGATTCATTGGCACTGGACTCTCTTAGGGCCTACCCCCTTTTCAAGTATTCTAGCACTATACCCTATGTGTTAAGAAATTTTTGTGTTGTGATAAGACATGAGAATTTTGGCCAATATTTTTCATGAGTTTCATGTGTTTTTGCAACTGTTTTTATAATTGTGATTGCATAATGACCATGTCAAATGAAAGCCAGATATTACAAGGATCTCTTGAGTTAAACCAATTTAACTAGAGAGATTTTGAAACAATTAATTTTTTAAAGTTTTTTATGATTTTTTTCTAATTTGTTGTTTTGTTTAGTTTTATTTCTGATTTCATAAGACTTCATTGTTATAAATACAATGGGTGTAAACATTGCATCTCTTTCAAATCAAATCTCTTTAAGAACTCTATAATCTGTTAACAAACTTATTCTTTGATTCAAAACTAACAAAATTAAATGAACAACAATCAATATTGATTAATCTAAATATGACAATTGAAACATATAATAAAATTTAAATAATTATTCTCAGATTAAATAAACAAAATAATAATACTTAAATAAAAAATTGATACTATGCATTAATCTAATAAACAAAATAATAATACTTAAATAAAAAATTGATACTATGCATTAATCTAAATATTTAAAAAAAAAAAATTCAATGTACAAATATTTAATAATATTCTACAATATAAAAAAATTATTATGTATTTCTCTAAATCACTTCCACAAATGCAGGGTATATGATCTCTAATATTCTTGATGACACATATAATTCAAACATGTGCAAAAAAAACTATTTGTGTGGGGTTAGAATTTGCCAATAACAAAGAATTTATCTTTCACGGGGATGCATTCGGATGAGTGGCGAACAACATTGAGGATGTCTTTGCTTGTGGACGTTATTATAACTCTGCTGCCAGGTGCCAGTCAGTTCCCAACCAAAGCATCCATTTGTACAACTGAACCCACATCGTCCAAAACAAGCAGCACACGTTTACCTGCCAAATGATCTCTCAACAAAGTTTTGCCCTGTTCAACACTCTGCACCTTTCCATCATAATTATTTAAATCTTTGAGAATTTTTGTCTGCAAATTTGGAAGGTCTCTGGGACCGGCAGCAGTGGTGCGGATGTTCAATACTGAGGAAGCAACTTCGAAATCACCACAAACTTGATCATACACGGCCTCGACAACCGTGGTTTGGCCGATACAACTATCCATGCCCCATATTACAACTTTAACCACGTCATCACCTAAACTGAGATTTAATTTCTGAATGACGGAATTTTTCGCGTCGTCCATTTCTTCAGATGGCTCTTTGACTCTGTTCAAAATCTTCATGAGCTCGGTCACGATTGTCTTTACTTGCTGAGCCTCGGACATGCAATGGCCAGAGTATATTTAATAGAAATTGCGAAACTACTACTTAATTGTTGTTCCACCCCTTTCCAAAGAGCAGTAAGAAATTTTGGAAAACAAAATTTAGTGAGAGGAGTTGGAAAATCTAGCATTCTTATATATTAAATGGAAGGAAAAAGTAGTAGTTCCACCCCTTTCCAAAGAGCAGTAAGAAATTTTGTAAAACAAAATTTAGTGAGAGGAGTTGGAAAATCTAGCATTCTTATATATTAAATGGAAGGAAATTTCAATGATATATTACATCCACGAATTTTTTGTTGAAAAGTTTAAAGTTTAAAATATAAATAGACGAAAAAAAATGCAAGCAGGAAGTGAAGCTCATTAATTACCCTTCAGTTACATCCACGGACCAGCCTGGGAAATCACATATCTGTATCAGGGCATTCTTCCACCTGTCAATCTCTTCTCTTGCGAAACCTCGACGATGATGTTTGTCAAATGATTGCTTGTAGGGACTCCTGTCAATTTGAAGGTATCTAATATCAGCTGGTTTCACATTATAAAAGAGAGGAATAATCTGGCCAGGGGAGTTCAACATTGCGGCGGCCTCTGCCAGACACCAAACCGAGTCTGCATAGCGTTTGGAAAATATAGGAATGCGTATGGCACTGCTCTCGATTGCTCCTTGTATTGCCAACTCAATACGATCACCTTTTTTCAAACTCTCCGTGTCCACGAACACATACGCTCCTGCTTCGGAGAGAGCTTGAAATAGATCATCAACCAGACTTTCCCTCACATCTAATCCCCTGTAACTCAGAAACACATCATAGCTTTGGAACACACGTTTAGCCTTGGGCGTCTTGACCGTCGGAGGCTTGGTAAAGTATTGTAGCTGTGACAGTTCACCAATTGTACCAGGGAGATTATTTAAGCTTGCACACCCTTCCAAGTCCAAGCGTTGCAGTCGTGACAGCTTGCCAATGGTCTCAGGAAGGGTATTTAACTTGAAACACATTTTCAAGTTTAATTGCTCCAGCCGTGACAGATCGCCAATGCTACGATGGAGGTCCTTTAAGTTAAAGCACATTGCCAAGTTCAAGTGCTGCAGCTGTGATAGACCGCCAATGGTATCAGGAAGATTCTTCAAGTGAAAACACATTTCCAAGTCCAAGTACTGCAGCTCTGACAGCATGCCAATGCTAAGTGGGAGGCTATTTAACCTATCACACGCTCTCAAGTCCAAGTGCTGCAGCTGTGACAGGTTACCAATTTCAGAAGGGAGTTCGTTTAACTTTTCACACCATCCCAAGTTCAGTGTCTGCAGCTGTGACAATTGGCAAATGCTATCAGGGAGGTAATATAAATCTCTGCACCTTTCCAAATCTAAGTGCTGCAGCAGCTGTATACAAGGAAGTGAAAAAAGGGAGGAGATAGGAAGGCTATCCAAATCAAAGCAACCATTTAGTTGCATAATCTTTAATTCCCAAGTGTTACCCACAGATCTGGAGCCGCGTTGCTTCTTTCTTGTTCTCCTCTTACCAGTTGCAAAGGTACAATCTTCCAACCTTAGCCATATCAAACTTGGAGGGAGAGTGTCTTCTGTCATGTCTTCAATGGTCACATTCTGCAAGTGAACATAGCGAAGATCACGTCTGTAAAGCATGTGAAGCCTTTGTGGGTTGCCTTCATTGAGTCTAAGGCGAAAGAAATCAATCTTGTTTAAATGGGCAGCCTCCATTAGTCGGGTACCCTCTTTCTCTTTTTCAGCAATGGTTCGTCCCATATCTCTCAAAAGGTCATGCATACCAAATATTCCTTCTTTGTCAATCTTTATCAATAACTTCATTGAAAGATTACATATAGAAGTGTGCACCATCTTATATTGTAAGGATTTCCAGAAAACGATGGGAAATTTTTTGTGCTCTCCAATGAAGCAGCAAGCAATGTCAAGAAAGATCTCTTTTTCCTCATTACTAAGACCACTATAACTGATTTCGAGTGTCATCTGAATGCCTGGGTTGAGGATAATGTTGTCACGGACTTCCACCCAGCAATCTTTGTTATCCTTCTTATCAAACAAGTGGGATCCAATCAATTGCAATGATAGAGGATGTCCCTTACAAGCTTCCACAATCTCTTTAGACAGATCTTCGTAGCCGGGAGTCGGAGACGCTGTGCTAAAGGTGTGCAAACTAAACAACTGGAGACCATCATCTATATCCAATGCTTTCATTTCATGGATGTATTCGGATGGGACCCCAGCAAGATTGAAAATGTGTTCATCTCTAGAAGTTATAATGACTCTGCTGCCAGGGACTAGCCAATCACCCACCAAAACACTCAATTGTGCAATAGTATC
Source organism: Cryptomeria japonica (assembly GCF_030272615.1). NCBI lineage: Eukaryota > Viridiplantae > Streptophyta > Pinopsida > Cupressales > Cupressaceae > Cryptomeria > Cryptomeria japonica. The sequence goes on along the minus strand of NC_081411.1, from coordinate 358,578,833 downwards.
CACATCATCCAATATAAGAAGAACACGTTTTCCTCCCAAACGATCTCTGAACAGAACTTTGCCCTTGTCAACACTGTCTACTTCTCCATCATAGTTGCATAAACCCCTTAATACTATTTTCTGCAATTTTATAAGGCCATTGGTCTCAGCGGTGGTACGGACATCGGATACGAAGGAAGCAGCAGAAAAACTATCATAAATTTGATTGTACACGGCTTTCGCAAGCGTGGTCTTGCCACTACCCCCAATACCCCATATTCCAACTTTGACTACTTTATCCACTGAATTGACACTTAATTTCTGCATGAGAGTATTCTTCAAGCTGTCCAATCCGACTGGATGTTGGGCAACTTCGAAAGGCACTCTGTCCAACGTCTGAATCAGGTCATTCACGACCATCTTTACTAGCCCAGCTTCGTAGCTGCAAAGGTCAAACTACGTCAGCAGAAATTGCAAATGTAATACAGATTATCGTCGTTCTACTCATTCGCTGAGGAAAGTTGCAAAATACAAACAGAAAAGATGGAAAACTGAAACGTTCTTATATTATTAAATGAGAGGGCGATACGGTAGTACAAGAGGTCAATAAATTTTCTGAGATATTCAATGTTGTATAATTATTGGACATTGGAAATTAAATTAAAAATTATGGTCTATAAAATCAACAACTTCTATCATAACAATTGGAACTCTCTCAACTAATGGGTTCTCTCTTCTAGTTAATGTTTCAAATAGTTAATAACTAAGAAAGAAAATATTCTGACATAAAATAAAAAATAAAATAATCATAATTCAAAAATTGATAAATAGATATTTACTTTTATTTTACTTTAAATAAAAATAAAAAAAACATATAATTAATATTTATTTAACTTATTTTAAAAACATTTATTTTATAAAATTTCTTAACGATTTTTTTTATTCATAATATCTATTATCTTTTTATTTGATGACATAGTTTCTTTTACTAAAAAGGTTTGTTTTAGTTTTCTATTCTTTTCTCTGTCAATAAACTATAATGTAGGAGATAGGATCCATTGTATTAAAATATGGTAGAATACTAAACAGTATTATCCTCAAAGTAATCTGTAACTATGCTCAAAGACTACCAGGCATGGTAAAGAAAATACCCATGGATGGTATAAATCACGTCATATATTAACCAAGTAAGAGCTAAATCGTACAAAATGCTCTGAAGATATTAACCAAGTAAGAGCTAAATCGTATAAAATGCTCTGAAGATACTATACTATTGCCTTAAGGCTGAACCTATAAACTCTTTCTTCACCAGAGTTGACATTGACTAGAGAGATAGTCCATTCAATGTCGATTATTTCTACCACACCCGCTATCTCTATCTGTATAAAATTGTTTATAGCCTTGGCTACTTTCTTCTTCCTACGGTGCTGCTTCTATACAAAGTTAGTTATGATACGTGGCCGCCATTGGTAAACCGCTTACCCATTCTCCACCTGTCAAGTGCTTTTCGATAAAAATATCCACTAGATAGCCAATGTCCATCTTATTCTTTGAGAGGTTGCCACTTTGCTTCTCTCTTAGGTCTTCCTGTAGAATTTATTTTACCAATCCCATTAAGGTGGGGATCTTTGAAACCATTGCAACGTAATTCCAACTTGTTCTCCTTGGAGAAGAATGTTTTGTTTTCGACAGACGAGGTCCGACTTCTACTGTTTGCAACTTCAAACATTGTTGTTTTAGCGTGTTAAAGAAAGCATCCACTATAGTTGTGGCTTGGAAAGTCATTCAATTTCTTTGTTCCAAATTTCTTAAAGAACATTATAAGGGGCAAAGAATCCAAAGGCAAGGGAAGGTGGACTACTATTGAAGGATTGCCCAAAAGATAAAAAAGATTCAAAATATCGTTTGAGAATTCACTATAGCCTGGCTAATTCTTGCACAGAATGATTGCCAACGTTTGCTAATGAAAGGACAGCCCAATAGTTGATGATTGATTAATCTTCTTCATGCTCACATAACACACTTCGAGTGCTTAGTCATAGCTGTCCATTTTCTTGAATATGTCTAAAATGTCTATTAATCAATTAATAGAAATGCTGACATCTATTCATTTAAAAAAAAAAAAAAACTTTTGAATTGTAGCTCATGTAAATACACCAACCCACAAACATAATCTGTGCCAACAAAGGTAGATTGGCTAACCAATTATAACCCACCATGACTACATATTCTCCTTTTTTGGACTGGTTCCACTCGAGTGTGTCCGTGGTGAAGATTTTTCATGTTTACAACGCTTGCTTAAAAGATTTTCTTGTTGTTCAAAAGGGATAAGCCCATGGGGTTCCCTCCAAAACTAATCTTGAATATCTTCTTTACAACAAGAGATTATTAAGTCAATTACTTTGGATCCCCGGTTCATTTTGGGGCACTATTTTACCTCAAGAAGATTTGGTTAGCATCTAGAGCTAGATGGCCATTTCAAGAATTCCCCCAAAAATTTGTAGACTTACCATTCTAAATTTCTCGATCGACATGTTTGGAGATGATGTGTATACTTGAGAGGAGGAAATTCCAAATACTAGACCCTAGGGTTGATTTAACACTTTTAGAATTCTAGTTGAATCTTCTGTGTCAATATATTTATTTTGGAGAATCTTGACCCATTTAATGTGAGGTATAGTGTGTAGATTTCAAATTAAATTGGCACTAAGGGCCTTGTTCTAAGAAGCAAATTTTTTTATGCCAATCCTACCCAGCTGCATGAGCTTACATACACAATCCTATTATAAATAATGGAATTTTCTTCCCATCTAAGTTGCCTTGCCAAAGAAAGACACACATTCCTTGATCAAGATCATCAAAGCCATCTTTAGATATGACATTAGACCGATTGGGATAGCTGAGACAAGTTACAACTACTTTAAGCATTATCAATCTCTAGGTATCAAGGAATGCTAATATCCTTTCCAAGGGGCCGTTTTGTTGGAGTATGAGTGGATCAACAAATCATGTCATCAATCTCTCTACCAAGAAAAGGCGACATCATTTCCAAGAGGTCATTTTATTGGAGTAGGAGTGTATCAAAAAAACCTAGATTGAAGGTTTGCCTTGTCCTTTGAAGTTTCCAGGAACCCACAATATTTGCTTGGGAGAATCCCATCTTTAAAACCTAAAGTGTTAATTATTTCTTATTGTCCTATAACCGCTTGCAAAGAAGAAGAAGAAAATTTATAAATCATAGTGCTTATTTCTTGATCAAAGAAATTTGCATAAATGTTCCATGTATTTTATATTACTTCAAGACCTATTTTTTAGTGTCATCAATGAACTACTAAGTATATATGGGGTTGGCATTCTTAATGACCTTGATCCCCTTCCAAACACCAAGCTCACTAGCTGATTGAATTGATCAACTAAATGGTGAGACTGTCTCACCCTACCAAATATCCTTAGAGTAACTGAAAAATCCTTGGGAGTTACCATTCAGTATTCACCAATATGGAACATCTTGGGTTTAAGATGTAGCTAAAAATATAATCCAACCAATCTTTGCAAAAGCTACATCCTTCCATATCCTTAATAAAAAAGTACTAGCCTACACAATCATATGCCTTCCAAATATTCTTTTTGACCAGCTTATTGTTCCTTTTGGTTTCAATTATTGAATGATTAGCTTTGTGAGCAACAATGACACCATCCATAATTGATCTACTAGAGACAAAATCACTTTATTCTTTTGCAAAGATCTTAGGTAGCACTACTAGCTTGAGCCTACATGACATAGCCTTGGTGATGATTTTATATGTAGTTTTACATGGAGATATTGGTAAAAAATCATCAAAATATTCAACAGTGTTCTTTGAGATTACAGCTAGATAATAAATTTTATTATTGATATCCCTCAAATTGTACATATTTTCCTAGATTCTTCCACTATCTCCCAAATTTTCACACTTTAAATGTTTGCAACTAAGACAACTTACCAATATTCTAACTCTAGAAAAGCAAAATTACCAAACAAATATATTGTTGTCCTGGTCAAGGTGTTATTTGAACAAAATTGTGGGAGGAGACAGTGAACAAATATTGCCAAAGGGCAACCTCATGAAAAGGTTGATGGCCCTCATTCCCCAAGAAAATGCAAAGAGTTAAAACTATACTCTCTAGTCTCTACGATCCGGAATTACCAGCTATCAAATACCCAGATTACGAAGAAAGCTAGCATGCTATTAGAATGCATGCTAAAAAAGTTTCTCTAGGAAGGATCCATTGAAAACTAGTGAATGCCCTTAATAAGTTGGGTTATGTATCCAATGAGAAAAATTTCAAGGGCCTTGGAAATAGAATATAGAAAAATTGAACACAACTTTTCGGCCAACGTTGATCAAGGAGATGTTCAATAATCCTACAAGCTGATGGTGTCATTTTCTCCAAAAGAAATACTTGGATTCTGAAGACACTACCCACATATTTATTACTTGCAAACCCCAAACTACCCCAAGGTTTTCACTGATTCTCCAAAGTCATTATTGACAAATTTTGGATTGATTCCTAGAATAGTTTTTTCCCTCGCTAATACTCGTAGCCTTGCGACACACATGGAGACCATCTCACATGTTAGGGGTGACTAACATTAATCTCCACATAGATTTTAATGGTAGGGATTGGGAATGGAAGAGTATGTATAATCTGCCTATTTCCTAGACAGAAAATGGCATTAAAAGTTGGACTAAACTAGAGGAATGTCTTCATGAACCAAAAAGAAGACAAACAGAGTTTGAATATGGCCGAAATCTGGAAACTACATTATTAAAATTTGTTACAAATTATAGAAACTTCAAGAAGAAAGCTCTAATTTTCCAACTAAGCTATGCTATAATAAATGGAATCTCCCAAAGTTAGGGCCTTCAAATGGACTACCCTTCGATAAATAATTTTCATGTGATAATCTCAAAACCATGGGAATTCTTGACCCTTCTTTTTGTGTTCAATGCAAATCAGAGAAAACAATGAATCATCTCCCTAGTTTGTTGTCTTGTAGTAAGTACTTGTTGTGACTAGTTGTGTGAATGTGTGGGCTAGCATGGAGCCTTCCCAAAATGAAAACTTCAAAATCTTCAACAGTTGGCAAAGAATTCAAAACTCGGTATGGGAAGGGATATGGTTGTCTAGCTCTTCAATGCACATTTTGCAAATATGGGTGAACAAAATACTAGAATATTCAATGACAAAGGATCTAATTTGATAAAAATTATTAAAAAAAAACAACCTAAAAATGTCATATGCAAGGTGGTCATAACAAAATTAGAATACTCTTCTTCAGGACCATTCTCAAGTAGGGACAGGTTGGTAATAAGAAAATGGACTAACCTCAAAGTTCCCCAAGGTTTCAGGACAAATTTCTATCAAACCAAGTTCAAAAGGGAAAAGAATAAAATGGTGTCTTCCTTTGAAATGGAAAAGAATAATATGGTGTCTTCCTTTGAAAGGGAGATTGAAATTGAATTTTGATTGTGTTATTTGTAGAAATGTGGGAATCTCTAGGGTAGGTACTGTAATAAGAAATGAGAACAAGGATCTAGTAAGGGAAGCACCCATTAAAATCTACAAATCAAAATCAAAACCAAAACCAAAAATGATGCATACTTTTTGGTCACATTAGCTAAGTTTATAATTGTGCAGAAGAAAATGAATATCCAATATAAAAATAGTTGACTCACAAATATTGATAAACACTATATGCAATCATCGATGATAAGAAAAATATAACTGAATCTAGATGATTAATTATGAAAAACATGCATAGCATATCATTCAATTACTACTACCAAAAGATAAATCACAACAAATATTCAAAACATTTTTCTTAAATTAATATAAATTAAATAAGAAATGCCCGTATGCAATTAGATAAAATTTCAATAAAAATTGATTCATAATAATTTTAAATGATATCTCAAGAGTGATTTCTAGATATATTTTTAGCTTATTTTTTGTCTTAATTCGACTGTATAAATTTCCATAATCTACCATCTAAATATATAAAAAAAACATCATTTTCTTTGATAGATATTCTATATACATATATGAATATAACACTATATATTTCCAGTTCAATATAAGAACATAAGCCAATGAATCATTCTTCAAAATTTACGTCATCCATTATCCAGCGGTAACTATGAAATAATAAATAATAATATCGGAAGGCAAGCAGAATATGAGTGCTCGGTACTTACTCTCCAGTTAGATCCGTGGACCAACCTGAGCGTTTACAGATCTCTTCGAGGGCATCCTTCCACCCCTTGACCTCTTTCTCTGTGTATCGATCTGGGTGGCTCTCATGTTTCAGAAATGACTGCTTATAAGGGCTGTGCTTTCCTTCAGGATATCTCACATGAGTTGGATCTATATGATAAAAGAGAGGAATGATCAGGTCAGTGGTGTTCAACATTAGAGCGGCCTCATTGAGACACCATGCTGAGTCTGCATAGCCCTTGGAAAAGATAGCGAATGCGTATGGCACTGCCATTGATTGCTGTTTCCAAGGTAAACTCAATTATTTCACCCTTTTCCAGTTTTTCACTGTCTAAGAAGACATTTAGTCCTGCTGCGGAGAGAGCTTCAAACAGATGATCAACCAGAGTCTTTCTTACATCTGGTCCCCTGAAGCTCAGAAACACGTGATAGATCTTATCACTTTGATGGGCAATTTTAGTTGTGGGAGGATTGTTTCTCACATAGGCGGGCAAAGAGGATCCAGCAGAAGCAGCAATTTTCGTTGTGGGAGGATTGTATCTCACATAGGCGGGCAAAGAGGATCCAGCAGAAGCAGCAATTTTAGTTGTGGGAGGATTGTATCTCACATAGGCGGGCAAAGAGGATCCAGTAGAAGCAGATGTAGAGGGCGCTGATTTGATTGAATTGAACACAGGGAAATGATAAGGGTTGCTGGTGTGAGAAGAAGATGCCATGAAATTGGATTGAATTGAACACAGGGAAATGATAAGGGTTAGGGCAAACAAAAAACACTTCTCGTTTGGGAGAGGAGGAAGAAGGCAAAGCATATAAAAGAGGAGAGGGATCAGAGAGAGGTAAGTAGTGACAAAGACACTAACGCGGAGATTGCGTGGTTGACAGCCTGTGTTTGCATAGGAAACCACGTGAGGATGTGAAAGGTGGAGCCCACTCCCACTTCGAAAGGGAAAGCATGTGATTTCCACCATGACCGAACCCCATCCGACAAAGTCTTTAATATTCCAGTCTAGCTACCGACAATAGAAAGAAAACAGAGGGGCCAACTTCACATATGGAATTTAACTGTACAGATATTCGAGCTCGTACCACATATTCAACGTATCTACTTTTAAATTGAAATGATGGTCGACATTTAGTGAGTTGGTTTAGTGGTGAAGAATTAGTGTTCTTGAAAGAGAGATCACAAGTTCGAATCTCACAAGGGGGTAATGTATGTATGCCTTGTTTGTAGTGTAGTTAGGTACCTCTTACAAGGGCTATGAGGTAGTTTCATAGGGCTCTAACCCATTTGTAGACCCATACATAGATGGTGTTAAGGTATCTAGTGGTGGAGAATTGGTGTTGCTGAATAATTAGGTGTCTAAGACAAAGAATATGGAGTAGGGGAAGATCACCTTTCATGTTCCAATAGCCATTCACTCCTTGCACACCCAACCCTCTAATGATTAACATTAAAAAAAAAAAGGAAATAACTAAAAGCTCATTAATAAATTTTGCTTGTACCAATAACTACTCATTTTTTAGCTTTTTTGACCATAATTGGCCCATTTGTGCACCTTTATTGGTACTCATAGCACACAACTATTGGGGCATTTGTGCATAAGTATAGGTGAATTTAAGTGCATGGTTATTGAGGCATCTTTAAGCACTTTGAAAAGTGTATTTTTTTAGCCTTGCGCACATGGTGAATCCCACAACATGCATCATTACTACCCAGAAGTAAAAACAATAGCTATAAGCAGCTAAGTCACATATAGATACAACAAAAATAAAATCGTCAAAATCCGATTTACAATTTAGAATCTGCGGGTGCACGAAGTTAGCTATAATGGCTACTGGTATGCTTCCCTTAGTTTCATATTACTATAAATTATTTGTAGACCCATATTATTGCATGTGGACTATAAAAGAATCTTTCTTTCTTTGTCTACTCGTCTTTATATTTATTTTTGTATCTCTATAATATCTATTCACCATAAGTTTCCATCCAAGGATTTCCCAATAATCAAGGGAGCAACTTGTTGACAATCTCATGACAAGATCATTTAGAGCCTCCTTGTCTCATCTCATTTGGTCTAGCACTTAATTTGGACCAGCAAGGCAACTCATTTGAGTTTCATTTTTAAATGTTACCCTTCACATTCATGGGTAGAAGTGTGCACTCTATCTAGAACAGTTCACATTAGGGTTCCCAAGAGAATATTCACCAATAATTCCATAAATTTATATTCACATTTATAGAAACTCATCAATCATAAATAAAAAATAAATTTAACAAAAACTCAATTCAAATTTGGTTATAAAAATAATTAAAGGTAAAAGAATTTTTAACCAATCAAAAGCAAAAATATAGAAAAAAATATAAAAATCTTCCAAGGCAATAAGTATTTAAGGTTCACATTGCTAACCAAAACAATAATAATTTTTCAAAATTGTACTTGTGCAGGGAATAGTCCACAACAGGTTCCTAAGAGAATATTCACCAACAATTCCATTTATTTATATTCAATTTATAGAAATTCACTACACTTGTGCCTAATGAGTCCCATCAAAGAACTACAAGCGCCTAAGGGAGAGGACCCAATAGTTGGGCACATTCCAATAGTTGTTATAGCACTTTTGATTTAATGCCCAATATTTCTCGCAATATTGCACCAATAGTTGTGACTTTAAAGTTGTTAATGTTGATGACGACTATCCACAATTGAATCAAATGTATTTGTTAGATCTAAAAAGCAACAATCATGTGATGTCATATCAATGCACTAATAAAACATGACTTAGTACATATGTATAGATCTCACCTTGTTATGGGCCTTTTTGGACACCTTGGCAAAAGTATGCTAATGTGGCATCATAATTGATGATGTGAAGTTTTGAAACCTTAGTTATAAGTGGGGGACTTGTCAAGTAAGTAGATGTAGAAAATTGGGAGTGATTTGAAATTTCCACCTAAGATTTTGGCAAGAGTAAAGTTAGGTTGCTCAACTACCGAGTCCTTTACCATAGATCATTTACCATGCAACTAAATTCCATAAATTTGTATGATGGTCTAAGGGTGCCCATATCTTTTTTTCAAGGGCATTCATGTGACCATCAAAACCAAAACATTAATTACATATCTTTGTGATAAATATAAATTACTAGAACATTTAAGGATATTTGTGTCCCTTTTCTCCTTAAGGGTTATATTTTTACATTATTTGTGTTCAAGATTATCCCCGATACCAAATCTAGTATTCATTATAGCCTTACTCCTATATTTCACAAGTGTGTAAAAAATTTATAGGCCTATTTAAAAGGTATACATTTTCGCTGCTCGCTTTTCAGGCATGTTAAAACATTTTAGTCTTCTTATAATAAGATATACCATGATCTAAATTAATGAGATCATTATATCCACATAGGGTATGATACACACAACTGTAACATTATCATATGATCATCTTTTTCTTTTATAGTGTCTTGTAGTAATTATATCCTTTTTATAGCTAGGAAAAATCATATGGTCCTACCATCAAGTCATTTACTCCTATTATCTCCCATACGTGCCTTGGCTAACATATACGAATTCTCAATTATGGTTTTTTCTTCAATAGAACAACCAAATTGCAATTCTAATGTTGTATTTGAAAGCCATTCAAGAATAACCTTATTTTTAATTTATCTATACTCTTCTTTGGACTATTGGCAGTGTGATATCTTTGCTTGGTATTAGTTAAGACTGGTCTTGTTACCATATAAGCATATCATGTTGTTACATCTTTGAGACATTTTTGAAACATTTTAGTCTTGAATTAAATATTATCTTAATGACCTTTCAAATGCATGCAATAGATAGGGTGTCTCACTCTTTTATGCACTCATTAGGTAAAGTCTCACTCCATGCATTTAATTGACATCGCACTCCATCAAGCTTTATTAGATTATCTCATTATATCATGCCAACCTAAATACATGACTCATGTGCATTGGACAAGTCTAGTGGTGTCAAATCATTGTGCCATGTCACATGTAACTCAACATGACATTTTATTCAACAAGATGAATTGTAATCTTTTAATTATACATGAATTATTATGCTAAGTTTCTGGACTCAACTGTGAATTGTAATCTTTTAATCATACATGAATTTTCTTATTAATCTAGAGACCTTATGTTAAAACCTAAGTATGATACTAAAATGCGTTGTCCCCAAATTTTAATTTTTTAGATTATTTTGTACATTTATCCAATAAATGACTATAGGTACCCAAATAACTCATTAGGTCTATCAATAGTATTCTTACAAGGATTGTCAAAGTCTAATACCCTTTTGAAAGGCACCCTATCTACCACTAAGAATTCACAAGGTAGAGTCAACATTAGAATATCACTCAGCATTCACACCAAATCTCACAAATATTTGTATCATGGTTTAATTATTCATTGACTACTTGCAAGCTTATCTAGTTCTTGAGTTGTTTTGGAGTTTATTTGTCATCTATAGAATGAATATGTGGTGAGTTTTTCTAAATCTCAAGCTGTTTCAAAGTTTTGAAAGTTGTAATATAGATGATTGAAGATACAAGATATCTCCATGAATGCTCTAGCTCACAAAAGTTTCGAAAAGATCAATTATCTACTTAATGGTTATTATGGGGGAGAATGATAGAAATAATACCTATTATGGTAATCTTTCTTAACTTCACTATTTATTATTAATAATGTTGTTGTATGCATTTATAAATTTAGTTAGATTATTATGAATATGGTTGTGTACCATAATATCACCTCTCCTTTGAATCTCTATTTAATTGATGCTCTACCTCTCATTTCATCAAGGCAATTTGGGGATTTTGCATATTGGTTGGTTTGTGATTAGTAGATCATCATTCTTGTTTTAGTTGCCTACAATTATTTATTTGAACAATTTAAGAATACTAATACCTCACACTAGATGTTTCCTTGGCATATTTTTATGGCTACAGTTGTTGAGATTGCAAGTGAGATAGGTGATATTTCTTACTTGGTATTGTTTGAGAAAGAAGATCAAGCCAATCTATACCTAGCACAACACCATAGGATCACAAAGAGAGAACATGAAGATCTAGTGTGGTAGTACAAACTCCCAGATCTAATACAGAATCATGCACAAGGAAATCTACTGCCAGCTTGGATCCTATAGCTAGCTCAACTTGCCACCTATCAACTTTCTTTGCCACTGTAACCCCACATCGCTCTACTAAAGAAGGTGAAATGAAAGAATTTGATGCACCATAATCAAACAATACTAAGCAAGAAATACCCCTATCTCACCTGCAATATTACCTACAATTATTTATTTGAGTAATAAGAATACTAATACCACCTATCTCACCTGCAATTATTTATTTGAGTAATTAATGTTGTAAGTGCTCTAGAGACCTAAGTTAATAGGAGAAAGAGTGAAATACAAAACAATCATGAAAACAAAAGACCATGAAAGCTATATGAAACATTGAAAAATCAAGTGTATAATAAAAAAAAGTTAATTAGACAAAAGGACAGCGAGTGGAGATCTTTGCCATAATCGATTTTGAAGGACGAGTTCATATTTGTGTATGTCAGTGATGCCAAGGAAAGATAGCGGCCTGTTTAGAGTATGAAGATAGTCACGTCCTAAATTATGGAAAGTCAAGCCCATATAATGTATGGAAGAAACAAGTGTTATGGAGTTCGAGTATAAAAAAATTGTTGTCACATTACACTTTCAGAGTATCAAGAAGCTATTTAATGTATAAATCTAAATAATTTTTCTATGGCTATTGAAGAAACATATAATGGAGTCAATTGTGGCCCAAGTAGGTTTTTTTTGAAGAAACATATAAGGGAGTCAATTGTGGCCATAGTAGGTTTTTGGTGCTGTCGTAGCTCATAATGATGAAATTGTTATAAGCTATCATAAAAAAAATAAAAATTGAAGAAACATATAATGGAGTCAATTGTGGCCATAGTAGGATTTTGGTGTTGTCGTAGCTCGTAATGATAAAATTATTACAAGCTATCATAACATATTTTTTGAAGAGTAAGCCTAACAATTATTTGAAATTTCAACATTACTAGAAAGGTAGAAATAAGGTAGAAATAAATCAATTTCTAAAATGATTATTGTAAAATCAAACAAATCCATTTCCAAATGTAAGAGAAACTCAACTTGGACTCTCATCAAACACACTATGACTAGCTTGTAATGATGAAATTGTTTGCAAGATACTATTTTTGAAGTGTAAGCATAATAGTTATTTGAAATTTCAACTATTACTGGAAAGGTATAAATCAAACAAATACATTTCTAAATGTAACAAAAACTCAAGAAATCTCATGAAGGTGTAAAATATTGGGGACAAGTTATGATTTCAGTGAAGAAAGATAAATTCTAAGGATAGTAAGTAAATTAAAACCATTTAGTATGATCATTGAGATCACAAATTGGATTGGAGATGGTGATTTCAAGCTTATCCTAGATGTTCATATAAATATTTAATTGTGGATCTAGGGAACTTGTGCCTTTGGTCTTCCACACAACATGAAGAGGGACAAATGATACCTTTAGTTGAGGACATAATACTTCTAGAAAATTTTTAAGGACATATTTCTTCACAAGAAATATTAGGAGCAGAGAGCAGGAACTTTGCCAGTTATGCCTTAATATTTTAAGTAATACGATTTTGCAGACGAAAATACTCCCAAATTTCATAGGTCTAATTTGAAATGGATAAAAAAAAATGTTGGAAGATACAAAGGAATCTAATTAAGGCCAATAAAAATTCAAACAGTATAGAGAGCATCGAAAACACATGATCTGAGACATAAAACAAAGTGAAGCATAAACAATTTGTCTCACAAAACTGACTAAACTATGCTACTCAAAAGGTTCCTGAGAATGTCGAGAACCTCAAGGATCAAGAAGCGGATGCAGAGTAGCTAAGGGATCAGTAAAACATTCAAATTAGCCCCATTGAAATCCACTGATTCTATTTTCTTGTTGCACCTTTATTATTTCAGTTATTTTTGTTTTCATCCACATCATTGATCTAATTTCTTGACAACTGTGTTAGAAAGAACTCAGAAAATTTATGTATGCGATTCATGAGCATACCACTTTGAAGTAGTGAACAGTTTTATTCAATTTGAGTTATTAATTAGTAAAAAATCTGTATTAGTTCCTTCTAAAATTTTTGTATTGGTTCCTTAGAATTTGTAGTCCACAATAATTGCGATGGCATGGCCTGCTTTCGAAATCTCTCCAATAACTATATGGAGTTTACAATTGCTTTCGTCAATGCAATTACTCTCCAAAAAAATTAAACAGATTTAATTTTGGCAGGTTCTACTATGTTCAAATCCAAAGAGATTAAGACTTTAATTGGTTAAGATATCAGCTGAGACTACTATGTATCATTCAGGATAACTTTTTTGAACTGTTAAGGGCAAACTCTAGGTAAACTTTTGTGCAAATATTCAAAGTTATTGGAGTTTACAAATGGAGTTGATTCTATGCTAAGCAATACATATTATTATATTTTAATAACTATCATTATTGAGTGCTGATGACACTCGGCTTTTAGGAAAAGATTGGATTTAGATTGCATTAAATTTCTATCAAACACTAAGTAAATATTGACATTTAAGAAGAAAGATAGAACGATGAAAAAAATCATGGCTGTGAAATTATCTTGCAACCTGACAAAAGTTTGATAGTTGAAACCTCTTCTAGTATTACTCTTCGAGCTCTCCTAAGCTTAGAGCTGGAGCCTACGTATTGGTATTCTCTTCCAATACACTGCAACGACATCACATGCCCTGTAAACCAAAACTAAAAAAGTCTCTGAACCCAAAAATAAACCATACATTACCAACACTAAACCCACCCTATATAAATCATAATCTTTTATCAGTAAATAATTGATTTAAGTTTTGTTTTTATTAATTTGATGTCAGATTCTTCAAGCAATCCCCCAAAATGAAATAGACAACAAAGACCTCCTCCTACACAAGCAACACAAGCAAACCATGTAAACATTGCACATGAGCAACAAGAAAACCCTCAAGACGTTGCTCCACAACCACACAATCCTCAAAAGTTTGCTCCTCAACAACCACCGCCACCCTTAAACCCTCCACGTCCTCCATTAGATCATGTAGATGCCACACAAGAGGATCTCATCAATCGCCTTACACAAAATAGTGCCCAAATGTCTATATTGGTGAATAGGTTGAGGTCCTCTAGGCTTGAGCACTGCTCAACCCTCGCCAGAATGCTAGAGGTTATGAAATTGGGTCCATGGAGGGATAGATTTCGATCATTTTCTGCGGATGGGTTGTCATATGATCAAGTGAAAAAAAGGGCATGCTTAAAGATGACATATGTGCTCTTTTCACCGATCATGTTACCAGTAACAACCTAAAACTAAATACGACTCGGTTTCCTATACATTGGTGTGTTCACGCTAGGCTAAAAGAAGATTTTTGGGATAGGTGGTATATGCTCTTTGACCAACCACCTTGTAATAATTGGGAGGTGCCTCTATATTTTTTGAGAAAGTTGTATTGTGAATTTATCCTCGATGAGAAGCTGAATTACTTTGACATCCGACAATTTCAGGGTAGAGGGAGAGGCTCTACGCAGGATAGACCTGGGGCCCATAGGGTGGTACAACCACAACATAGGAGGCGTAGAACTCCTAAACCCATCGTTCATGTCACTGTCCCTATATCCTTGAAGGAGTCTATGGAATTACAGACTCTTTAGGAAGCTACATCATTGACTGATGTCATTGTTCAGCATGGCACATAGTTGGTCGGAGTAGAGGATGTACCAGCACCTCCTTCGTTAGTGGCACCTTCTTCATCAACAACACCTCCTTCATTAGTGACACCTCCTTCATCAGCATCATCTCATGCATCATTTGGCACGGGCCAACCCATTCAACATATGTGCCCCACCTGCCAGGGTGTATGTTCTTGTGTAGACACTGATGCGGATGAGGATGGTTCAACATCTCATTCGTGTACATGTTGCGGGAGTAGATGCCATGCTTCCACTGTAGAGGATGTGGCCCTCACCAATGACCTGATCAGTATGTTGTACCCTCTATAGCAGACACAGGTGCATTTAATTCTGTTTATGACATGTTATCAATTAAGTGACTAAATCTTATAAAAATAAATGAATTTTTATTTTTAGAACAATTTAAAGTGACATATAAATAAAATGCATTGCAGAGTGTAGTAGGTGGTGGGAGTACACCACATACTTTTCAGTTGACTCCATGATCACGAGTAGTTTCGCCACCAGAGGTAAAGATTTGTAAATTTGTTTAAAATATAATAATACATTGGTTTCAAAATATCCTTTGTTAATTATATGTATCATTACTTGGTGTTTAATAGGGCTTATCATGGGCTGAGATCCCCCAACTTGATGATATCACGCTTTCAACCATTGACTTTGGCCAAGATAGCTATGCAGTACCATTTAGATTTACACATTTTTGACTTAAGTGATATATTAAATACATGCTCTTTTCCCTTATGTTATTTTTCTTCTGTTAGTTTACCCCACCTGCCTCGAGGACATCTCATGTGAGAAAGCCATCCTCTAGCACTCTGAGGCAGAAAAAGATATCCTCTTGGACACCCAAACGACAAAAGGTAATTCAGTACAATTTAAATTCATTTGTTGAAATGTATTATGATTAAACATGTATAGGTAGATATTGATAAATGCACTTAATTTATTTGTTCTATATACAGAAACATATGGGGTTTACAAAAGTAATGAATGCACTTGATGTTGATGAGGTTCAGCAGAGGGAAGAGGTGATATCTTCATATTCACTTTGGATTGCATTATTGCTTGTTCAAAATAACTAAATCCTTTTATGTCTATATCATATGTTATCATTTTTCATACAGAAAATGGTAATAGCCACATCAGATTCGACTAGGCCTCCTAAGGTTACAGGAGAACTATACAAGGCTTCGATGTGCATTTGTTCTACATACGTTAAAAATATTTTTTCTATCTAGTTTGTCAACAACTTTGGGTTATTAACTTGTATAATTGTCTTTAACCTATTACAACCCCCTTCCAAACTTCCCATTGATGTTCTACCATTCCATTTCAGTAGAAGTCCTACACGTATAATATGGGATCCAACACGACCAAGGGAAAAGGTATGTCTATCTTAGATCAACTCCTTTTCACTAAGTGCACAACGGAGTTGAAACCTTCTAGTTAACTCCTTTTGGATCACTTACCATGGATATAGGAAATGATCGTAACTGATTCATCTGTGACTTTGTCTCCTACAACCACAACACATCCATCTGAGGCTCCGGTATGCTTTAGTTTTTTAGTCTATTCATTTTTAGTTATTATGTGTTATTTGACATATATGTTATTAACATGTATTGATGTTGTTTTACCAGTTACAACCCCCTTCAAGACATCCCACGAATCCTCAACCTCACCCAATTGCAGAAGACAGAGATGAGGTAATCAACATTTCAACTTCAAACAATTTAAAGTTCAGTATTTAGTTATTTTGATGTTATATTGAGAAAAAATATCTAATTCGACATTTGAATTGTCCTTGTGCAGCCACCTGCAAAGCCACATGCTGCTTCGAAGAGGCTTGATTTTGATGATCTGCCACAGTCATAGATATCGATAGAGACATATAGTTATAGTTGTGATCATTAAAGGACCAATTTTTTTATATATTCAACACTTGTATATGTATATATCGACTTTGATCGACATGGCACATGCCACATTTTTGTAACTATTATTGATTTGGCATCTATGCTATTTTTTGATATGTACAGGATTATTGTTCATTTTTATATATATGAAACTTGATATTCAATCCAATTTGTTCATTGATATATATGAAACTTGATATTCTTGAAACTTAGTTATTTTCTATTGAAATATGATCAAACTTGTTCATTGTGTATATGTCTTGAAATATGATCCAATTTGTTCATTACTTGTAACTTATATGGCATATACTTTTAAACTATCTATTGCTCATATTGTGTATACCCACATACCCAAGTACCGATACCGATAATCCCGAAATTGTGTATTTTGATTGAGTGAATTTTCTTTGAGTCCTTTGTGCATGAAGAGATTGGAGTGAAGTTATTATTTCAATGAAGAGATTGGAGTGAAGTTATTATTTCATAAATTCATACTTATGGAGCAAAGTTCATCATTTCAAGAATCAATTCAGACAAGATTTGAGCGCACAAAGCAGATTTGAAATTTATTTAAGGATGAGTCGGCTTAGGTAAGGTTTTTATTTAGATTTTATTTCATAACAAGTCGGCCTTAGGGTAAGAGACACACCTATTCATCCAAATTGCCTATAAAAGAAGAGTTGAAGCAATCATTTTAACATCAAATCAAACCAATTATCTATTCTTTCGTTAAAAACCACCAAAAACTGTCAGTGAGAGGTGGAAAAATAGTGCATCTTTCATTCTGCTCATCATGAGAAAAAACCGTTAGTGTGAGCACATTTGGGTGGTCCGGTTTATGCTAGTGTATCATTGTCTTTCTCCCCAAGACGTCCAATCATTCCGAGCCACCTCGTAGCGACGTTTTCCCTTGAGCGCTCAAAGTGGAAAAAATTGTCAAACTTTGACGTCGCGTAGCATGGAGACCGTGACACTTATGGACAATCTGTTTAAACCTATGGGATCGTGTTATCGCTTCCTAAAAAATCCTCTTGTTTTTGGACAACTCGATTCCGTTTTCTTGTGGTGAGATTTTTTTTGTTGCATCAAAAACCATCAGTGAGAGGTGTCAAAATAGCACATCTTTCATTCTGCTCATCATGGGAACGAACTATTAGTGCGAGCACGGCCAGGTGGTTGGAATTATGCTAGGTGTGCCCTTGTATCATTCTCCAAGACATCTGATTGTTCTGAGCCACCTCGTAGCAATGCTTTCCCTTGAGCGCTCAAAGTGGAAAAAATGGTCAAACTTTGATGTCACGTAACTCAAAGACCGTGGGAATTATGGATGATCCATTTGAACATATAGGGTCATGTTGTTTCTTTCTAAAAAATCCTCTCTCGGTTTCGAACAACTCGATTCCATTTTCTTGTGGTGAGATTTTTTTTGTTGCATTAAAAACTATAAAAAACTGTTAGTGAGAGGTGGCAAAATAGTGCATCTTTCATTTTGCTCATCATGGGAACGAATTGTCAGTGTGAGAACATCCAGATGGTCGGGTATACATTAGGTGTTCCCTTGTCTCATTCCCTTAGATGTCCGATCGTTCCGAGCCACTTCGTATCGACACTTTCCCTTGAGCGCTCAAAGTGGAAAAAATGGTCAAACTTTGATGTCACGTAACTCAGAGACGGTGGCACTTATGGACAATCTATTTGAACCTATGGGTTCTTGTTGGTTCTACCTAAAAAAGCCTCTCTCATTTTTGGACAACTCGATTCTATTTTCTTGTGGTGAGATTTTTCTGTCGCATAAAAAAGCATCAGTGATAGGTGGCAAAATAGTGCATCTTTCTTTCTGCTCATTGTGGGATCAAACCCTTAGCGCAAGCACGTTCAGGTGATCAGGTTTACACTAGGTGTGCCCTTGTCTCACTCCCTAAGACATTTGATCATTCTGAGCCACCTTGTAGCGACGCTTTCCCTTGAGCACTCAAAGTGGAAAAAATGGTCAAACTTTGATGTCGTGTAACTTGGAGACCGTAGCAATTATGGACAATCCATTTGAACCTATGGGGTCATATTGTCGCTACCTAAAAAATCCTCTCTCAGTTTCAGACAACTCGATCCGTTTTCTTATAGTGATATTTTTTCTATTGCATTAAAAACTATAAGTGAGATGTGGCAAAATAGTGCATCTTTTGTTATGCTCGTCATAGGAATGAACCATCAGCACGAGCCCATCTGGGTGGTTGGTTTTATGCTAGCTGTGCCCTTGTCTTTCTCTCCAAGACGTCTAATCATTCTGAGCCACCTCATAGCGACGTTTTCCCTTGAGCGCTCAAAGTAGAAAAAACGGTCAAACTTTGACGTCGTGTAACTCGGAGACCATGGCACTTATAGATGATCTATTTGAACCTATGGGGTCGTGTTGTCTCTACCTAAAAAACACTCTCTTGGTTTTGGACAACTCAATTTTGTTTTCTTGTGGTGATATTTTTTTTGTCGCATCAAAACTAGCAGTGAGAGGTGGCAAAATAGTGCATCTTTCATTCTGCTCATCGTGGGAATGAACCATCAGCACGAGCACATCTAGGTATCTGGGTTTACACTAAGTGTTCCCTTGTCTCTCTCCCCAAGATGTCCAATCATTTTGAGCCACCTCGTAGCAATGCTTTCCCTTGAGTGCTCAAAGTGGAAAAAATGGTCAAATTTTGATGTCGCGTAACTCGGAGACAGTGGCACTTATGGACAATCTGTTTGAACCTATGGGGTCATGTCATTGCTGCCTAAAAAAGCCTCTGTTAGTTTCAGACAACTCGATTCCATTTCCTTGTGGTGAGATTTATTCTGTCGCATAAAAAATCGTCAATGAGATGGCAAAATAGTGCATCTTTCATTCTACTCGTTGTGGGAACGAACTGTTGGCATATGTGTAGAGTATGTTGACATGATGATATTGTATGTTGTCATTGATGTCAATATGATGAAGAGTGAACCAGTATATTGAAGTAAGTACTTGCAAGAGAACCGGTATATGTGAAAAAGTGAAGCGGTATGTTTGTCCAAGTGAACCGGTATGTTGAAATGTGAACCAGTATATGTGAAAATGTGAACCGATATATGTGAATAAGTGAAGCGGTATGTTTTTCCAAGAGAACCAGTATGTTGGAATGTGAACCGGTATATGAAATTTTTTGTATCAAGATTTCATATGGTATGACTACCGGTTGGTAGTCTTAGTTTCAGGGTTTCCAGTTGAAGTGTTCTATGCCTATGTGATTCAACCGATGACATTGTGTGTTGAGATTGTGTTGCCATGTCAGCTCTGTGCACGTGAAGGATCTTGCATGAAGGAGATTGATCATATCTACCTCGGGAATGTGTGAAGTCTCTGCAAATGGTGGAGAACGCATGATGGGTTATTGCCTCCAAGATGCGGTGAAGAACGAATGATGGATAACATCTTGAGATCTATTCAAGACTGTTGTACTCAAAGCAAAGTGTTCAATGGTCAGGATTGAACCGACTGAATTGCTTAGCCTAAATATTTAGGGTTTAGGGTTTATGCTACCAACCAATCTATTTTCTATAAGGTCGATGTTGTTTTTCATGTTGAGGTTGTTGGCAAATGTTGTGTGTGTATCTAAGTGCAAAGATACATGATTCTTTCCAAACTAGATATGAGAATAGATACCTGCAGAGTGTGAGTGCAGAAGGAAGGAACTGAAGTGAATCTGCATTGGCATTGAGTGTTGTTACCAGATCATTGTAATACCTGTTGACCTCTAACCACTTCAACAACTGGAAAATCCCTTAACAGGGTAGCTTTAACTGGCTTGTTGTAAATCCTTTAACAGGGTGACTCAAAATCATTGAGTTCTAAAAATCCTCTAACAAGGTAACCTTTAACCGGGTATGTTAGCCATCCCTTAACTAGGTGATCCCTAGTAGGATCAGTTCCTAACATAACCTATTGTAAAGTCTTTAACCGGACTAGGCTCCCAACAAAGCGGACTTCAAAAGGGTTCAAAGAACAACTTGTGGGTATTCATCCCTACCGTAGTTTTTCCCAGTTGGGTTTCCACGTGAAAAATTATGTGTGTCATGTGTGATGCTTTTCATATGATGCTTTGTTATTCTCTGTTAAGCGGTAAAGCATGTTGAACCTGTAAGTATTTACATTCCTGTTAAAGTATTACTAGTGTATGCATATGGGTGAAGTGGAAATAAGATGTTTAGATTGTGTGGAAAGCTGAGTTTAGGTTTTATGTCTTTCTCTGTGCTTAACCGATAGTAATCTGGTTTAGACCGGTGTTATTTCTTGCCAGTCAAAGGGTAGGGTTCTCAGTCTAACCAGTTCAAGAGAAATTGTTTTTATTAGTACCGATTCACCCCCCCCCCTCTCAGTACCGATTTGGTACTAACTGGTTATCATTGATTTATCAATTGGTATCAGAGCATTCTCCAGGTCCTCTATGTTGTAAGCTTAACCGCTTGAGGTAAAGATCCTACTCTAATGATGAAGAGGGAAGGTCCAAAGTTCAACAGAGACAACTTTAAAATATGGATGAACAGAATGAAGATATACATCAGAAGCATGGGTGCTCAACATTGGAGCTATGTTGAGAATGCTTATGTTATCCCTACTGGTACTCTCACCGATGACCAAAAGAGAGAGATTTAGGAGAATGGACAAGTCATGGATGCCCTAATTAATAGTTTATCTGACATTGAGTTTATTGATGTTCAGGAGAAAGAGAATCCCAAAGAAGTATGTGATGCCCTTGAAAATATCTATGGCGGTGATGAGCATGTGAAACAAGCTAAGGAGGAAAGCCTTAGGGGAAAGTTTGAAGACATGCAGATGGTTGAAGGAGAGACCATTGAACAATATGGAATAAGAATGAAAACTGTTGTTGGAGATACCAAGAGTGCAGGTGGTAAAATGGAAGATTCCACTATTGTTAGCAAAGTTTTGAGATCCTTATTACCAGTCTATGCAATAAGGGTTGCTGCTATTCAGGAGTTGAGGTATGTAGACAAGACAAAGGTATCCATGGACTCCATCATTGTAAAGTTAACAATTTATGAGCTAAATAATTATGATGCTAGTATTCAGAAGACTGAATTAGCCTTCAGAGCATCTGCTGCACCATCTAGAAAATGCAAAGAAGCTAGTACCAGTGGTGAACCAAGACAAAGTAGAGAAATGGATGATGAGGAGATCCTGATGGAATTTGAAGCTCTTCTTGCCAAGAGACTTCCCAAGAGAGCTGGTAAATATAGAGGTAATCTTCCTTTGAAATGCTTTTCTTGTAACTGGATAGGACATATTGTTGTTGTAGTCACACAAATCTGTCCATCTTAATTAAATAAATAATTGCTATTTATTTAATTAAAAATCCACTAGCCACCAGTTAATTAAATTAATATTTAATTAATTCATCTTCAAATATTCTCCTATTAATTAAATAAATTATTCAATTTATTTTAATTAATTCATTTAACCAAATTCAAATCAATTAAATGAATAAAATCTATTTATTTAATTAAATCCCCCTTTTCCTCTTTTAAATAAATTAAATAAAACATTTATTTAAATCATAAATCTCCCCCACCTGCATTTTCCTACAAATGCAACTTGCACACATTTATTAAAATAAATGAATTTTATTTTAATAAAATCCTATTTTCCCTCACCCACCAAACCCACTTGCAAATCTAACCCCCTTCTAGATTCTTCTAACCCCTTCCTAATTAGCCTAATCTATCCCCTAATTATTATCACATTCCTAAGCAACTTGGAGTCACTTCTCAAAGACTTGAAAGTCTTTGAAAAGCATTAAATGCTTTGTGTGTTCAACAATTTAACCTCCAAAGTCTTCCAAAACCACTAATGGCTCTTACATGACCATTAATGGCTCTTACATAACCATTCATGGTTATTTCAACTTGCACTCATGGGTCTCCTCAAGCATTTATTGCTTTGACCATGTTTATCCCTTTTGCCTTTGCACAAGAGTTTATCCATTGGATAAAAGCTTTATTCTTTTGAATAAAGAGTTTATTCATTCAACTAACCATGGACCTTAACTCCCAAGGTCATGTCAAGTATTTAATGCTTATTCCCTCTCCTCTCAACCTATTTCACATTAGCACTTGTCATCCTGGGATTGGGTTGAAAGCCCTCACATAGATTGAATATCATTCAATCCTGACCCTTGTTGAGATTACTCAATCTCAACCATCCATTGCTCCATTTTTCCTATAAATAGAGCTCATTTATTCATAATCCAGATCCTGAAAACTTGTATGCATTTAAGCTATAGTGAATTCTAGAGAGCATCTAGTATAAATCACTAATATCTTGTCATTTTGGTTTAAAATAAATCATTTTTAATATCAATAGCATCTAGTATTAGCTTTTTATTCACATTTAGAGCAAATACTTCAATCTCAAACGTCCATAAGCATCCATAGTGCAAAAAGTTGCTGAGAGCTACACTATTTTGGAACTTGGAGAGGAGAGGAACAAGGGAGAAGAAACCAAGAGCATGTTAGGAGGCATTTGGAGATGCCTCATCATATTTACCTTCTTAGTTAGATATTTTATCATGCTTTTGATATCTCTTTTGATATGCTTGTGTAGGAAAGTATTTTGTGGTGATTTCTAACACTAACAATTTGTTTTTTCTTCTTGTTTGTGTTTGGTTATCATTTACTAACCTTCCCTTTTTGCAGAGCATCAGTTGTAAACTATCCTAATGGTGACAACAAGGATAAACCAGAGAGGTTCAAGAAGTTCAAAGGAGGAAACTGGAGAAACTGTTTTGTAGGAGTTGATGAAGGTGTCACTGATGAGGAATCAGAAGATGAAGAAAATGAAGATATTGTGTTTGTAGCAGTCAAGGAAGATGTGTCAGACAAGAAGGCTCTTGTCGCCCGCTTTGATAATTCCAATGAGTGGATTATTGACAGTGGTTATTCTCACCATATGACTGGTGATCGGAGTATGTTTCTATCTCTAAAAGAGTATGATGGTGGTGTGGTTTGTTTTGGTAATGATGCACCATGTATGGTAAAAGGCAGAGGGTCCATCTCTCTGAATGGAAGAAGTAGTGCTGACAATGTGTATTGGGTAGAAGGTCTAAGGCACAACCTCTTGAGTGTTGCTCAATTGAATGATAATGGACACTCTAGAATTCAAAAATGGAGTGTGTAAAATCAAAGGAAAGAGTGGTGAACTAATGGCTACCGGTATGCAGACCAAAGGTAACCTATTTCAGCTAAATGCTAATGTTAGTACATGTCTTATGGCTAAGTTTGAGGATAGCTGGATATGGCATAGGAGACTCTGCCATGTAAAATTTGACAATATTGTGAAGGCTAGTAAAATCAAGGTAGTTAGAGGATTGCCTATGCTGAGAAAACCAGAAAATCCTTTGTGCAGAGAGTGTCAATTGGGGAAAATGTCTTCCTCAACCTTCAAAGGTAAACCTTTCACTGCAGACAATTTACTTGATCTTGTGCATACTGATTTGTGTGGTCTTATGAAAACTAGGAGTGTGCAGGGAGATAGGTATTTTATGATTCTTACTTATGATTGCTCAAGAATGATGTGGGTCACATTCTTGAAGGACAAATCTGAAGCTTTTGGAAAGTTCAAAGCCTTTAGAGCACTTGTAGAAAAAGAAAGCGGTAAGAGGATTAAGTGCTTAAGAACTAATCAAGGAGGAGAATTCACTTCCGGTGAACTCAACAAATAATGTGAAGAGAATGGCATCAAGAGGCAACTGTCTTCCCCCCGGGCTTCATAGCAGAATGGCCTAGCAGAAAGAAACAACCAGACTGTGGTTGAAGCAGCTAGAACTATGTTGATCCAAGGAAAGGTTGCTCACACTTTTTGGAGAGAAATGGTGAGCATTGCAGTCTACACAATGAACCGGGTACTCATCAAAAAGGGTAAGGACAAAACACCTTATGAGTATTGGACCGGTAAGACACTAGTGATAAGCTACTTTGGAGTGTTGGGTAGTAGATGCTATATCAAGAGGAGTGAACATTAGAGCAAGTTTGATACTAAATGTGATGAGAATATTCCTAGGGTATTCCACAAAGAGCAAAGCTCTCAAATGTTTCAATAATAGGACTCAGAGAATTGTTGAAAGCATCAATGTTAGAGTTGATGAAACCTCTGAGAAATCTGAGGAAACCAATAGTGAGCAAGTAAGAGATGAATTGGTAGTAACCTTCTGGGAACCGGTTGCAAGACAGCCAAGCACCAGTAATAGTGCTCCTACACTGGTGGATGCTGATGCTGATGAAGATGAGGATGAAGAAGAAAAAAAAGAGGAAACACCTAAGATCATTCCTAGGTATGTAAAGCTGAATCATGATCCAAAGCAGATCATAGGAGACAAGGATGCAAGAATTCTTACAAGAAGAAATATCAGAGAAAACTCTTGCATGATCTCTAAATTTGAGCCTAAAACATTCAGAGAGGCACATAAAGATGAAGACTGGATCAAGGCAATGGAAGAGGAACTTGACCAGATAGAAAAGAATGGTACATGGTCTTTGGTACTCAGACCGGAGCATAAAAATTTCATTGGCACTAAATGGGTTTTCAGAAATAAGTTGAATGAAGATGGGTCAGTGGTTAGAAACAAAGCCATATTGGTGTGTAAAGGATATGCCCAAGAAGAAGGAGAAGACTATGGAGAAACCTTTGCTCTAGTAACCAGATTGGAAGAAGTTCGTATGCTTCTTGCATATGCAGCATTCAAGGGATTCAAGGTGTAGCGTCCTAAAATTGCGACACTTGCAATTTCGACTGCATTTGGGTCTTCACGATGGCGATGCAACACGGAACCTGAATGGAGACCCTGAAACTTGTTCATGACATCAAAAACTGCATTTTTCAGCACCCTAGCCTGATCCTCCTTGCACCCCGTTGTCCCTGGAGGTGGGACCATGGCGCCCAGTGCCTTGGTCCCTGGCCCTATTTTGGGCCCGGTCTCTTATGGGGCTTTGGGTCTTTAAGTTTGCAAATTGGAAAATAATGTTTCCTGGTCAGCCTAAGGTCGGGAAAATCAGTCTATCAGCCCTAATTGACAAGTATATAAACTACATTTCCTCTCTCAAAAAGGGAGGAGGATATATGTGAGCAAGGCGCGAAAGCGATATTCAAACATCCAAACATTCAAGCATTCAAGCATTCCTTCAAGCAATTGAGCATTCTAAGTCTCCGTTCAAGGCTAAGTGTTGCATTCAAGACAAGGATTCAACCATTGAAGAGGAGATCACTTACAACATACAACATACTACATACTACATACATTACACCTTCGCATGTAAGAATACAAACATTCTTACAACAAGGTTGCAGGTACGCGGCTGTAATTGAAGATCTGGAATCCTTGTGCAAAGACGAACAGATCCCCCTTCGTTTCGTGGATTTTTCGGAGGACCATGTACACGCCGGGCGCCATCATCCCGTCAACTTTCGCTCAAATTTGCAGAACAGCACCGTCTCGACATTTTACTGCTAATTCTAGGTCCGTAGCTTTATCTCATATCCCTATCTTTGTTTATAAGCAAATCTTTCCTACTTTACATGCATTCCTAGTTCAATCTTTCTATCTACATTCTTTACAAAAGAGGGTATCCTTGATGTCTTAACCCTTGAAACTCATTTAGAATCCAATCTTGCATTGCGTGGGATTGGATCTTGTGGGTTTCAACCCCTCTTTTGAATGTAAAGTCTCCCCTAAGTGAAAACCATCAACCCTAGTGACTCTCCCTTCTCTCTCCTTGGAGTTGGGGAGGACAGAACAACTAGGGTTCGATTTTTCCGCTTTACACAAGGTATATCAAATGGATGTAAAGTCTACATTTCTGAATGGAATACTAGAAGAGGAGGTGTATATAGAGCAACTAGATGGGTTTTCCCTATCAACAGACAGTGACATGGTGTGTAGGCTACATAAGGCCTTGTATGGACTAAAGTAGGCACCTAGAGCATGGTATGAATGCTTGCACTCCCATCTTGTGAAGATTGGATTTGAGAGAACAAGTGAGGATAGTAATATCTACCTAAAGTTAGAAGGAGATCAGATTTTGATCTATGAGGTATTTGTTGATGACATAATCTTTGAAGGAGATGACAAGATGAGTCATGATTTTGCAAATGAGATGAAAAAGGAGTTTGAGATGTCACTTATAGGGGAGATTAAGTTCTTCATTGGACTACAGATTCAACAAATGAAAGATGGAATCTTTATCACTCAGTCTAAATATGTGAAAGAGGTGTTGAAGACCTTTGGCATGGAAGACATCAAATCGATTGGTACACTGATGGTGACCGGTTGTAAATTATCCAAAGAGGATGACTCAGGGTTAGTGAATGAGAAGGAATACCGATCAATGATTGGTAAATTGAACTATGTAGTAAATAACAAACCAGACATTGCACATGTAGTAGGCATTGCTGCACGGTTCCAGAAAAGCCCAAGAGAATCCCACTTGGTAGCAGTCAAGCAGATTTTGAGATATCTGAAGGGAACTATTGACTATGGATTATGGTATCCGCACAATAATGATTTCAACCTGAAAGTGTTTACAGATGCTGACTGGTCTGGTAATGTGGATGGCTGAAAGAGCACAACCGATGGTGCATTCTTTCTTGGTGGAAGACTAGTCTCATGGATGAGTAAGAAACAAAGCTATATCTCTCAGTCTACAATAGAAGCGGAGTATGTTGCAGCATTTATGAACTGCACCCAGACAATTTGGATGAAGCATGTATTAAATGGCTTCAAAGTTCCTATATCTGAATCAGTAAGTATATTTTGTGACAACACAAGTGCGATTAACATCTCCAAGAATCCGGTTTTACAATCTAGAACCAAGCACTTTGAGCTTAAGTATCATTTCTTAAGGGAAAAGGTTCAGAACAAAGAAGTTGTACTGGAACATGTTTCCAGTAAGGAGTAGTTGGTAGACATATTTGCCAAGCCTCTACCAAAGGCTACTTTTACCTATTCGAGAGGTGAATTAGGGGTGCTACCCCTTTAAGAGGTGAACTAAAGGTGTGTGGTCCACATCAGTTAGGACTTACATTGATATATTTTCCTTACGATTGGTGTGTTGAAGGATGCTACTCCTTAGGGGGAGCAGCATAGTAGATCATAGATGTTTATGCCTTCACTTTGGCATTGTTGTCAATGGGGGAGAAGATATCTACAATATTGGGGGAGAAGATGTAAAGCTCAGAGATATCTTTGTATATTGCCATCAATGCCAAAGGGGGAGATTGTTGGCATATGTGCAGAGTATGTTGACATGATGATATTGTATGTTGTCATTGATGTCAATATTATGAAGAGTGAACCGGTATATTGAAGTAAGCACTTGCAAGAGAACCGGTATATGTGAAAAAGTGAAGCGATATGTTTGTCCAAGTGAACCGGTATGTTGAAATGTGAACCGATATATGTGAAAATATTAACCAGTATATGTGAACAAGTGAAGCGGTATGTTTGTCAAAGAGAACCGGTATGTTGGAATGTGAACCGGTATATGGAATGTTTTGTATCAAGGTTTCATATGGTATGACTACCGATTGGTAGTCTTAGCTTCAAGGCTTCCGGTTGAAGTGTTCTATGCCTATGTGATTCAACCGATGACATTGTGTGTTGAGATTATGTTGCCATGTCAGCTCTGTGCACGTGAAGGATCTTGCATGAAGGAGATTGATCCTATCTACCTCGGGAATGTGCGAAGTCTCTGCAAATGGTGGAGAACGCATGATGGGTTATTGCCTCCAAGATGCGGTGAAGAACGAACGATGGAGAACGTCTTGAGATCTATTCAAGACCATTGTACTCAAAGAAAAGTGTTCAATGGTCTGGATTGAACTGTCTGAATTGCTTAACCTAAATATTTAGGGTTTAGGGTTTATGCTATCGACCTATCTGTTTTCTATAAGGTCGATGTTGTTTTTCATGTTGAGGTTGTTGGCAAATGTTGTGTGTGTATCTAAGTGCAAAGATACATGATTCTTCCTAGACTAGATATGAGAATAGATACTTGCAGAGTGTGAGTGAAGAAGGAAGGAACTGAAGTAGATCTGCATTGGCATTGAGTGCTATTACCAAATCATTGTAATACTTGTTGACCTCTAACCACTTCAACAGTTGGAAAATCCCTTAACAGGGTAGCTTTAACTGGCTTGTTGTAAATCCTTTAATAGGGTGACTCAAAATTATTGAGTTCTAAAAATCCTCTAACAAGGTAACCTTTAACCGGGTTTAACCCTTAACCAAGTATGTTAGCCATCCCTTAACCGGGTGATCCCTAGCAAGATCGGTTCCTAACATATCCTATTGTAAAGTCTTTAACTGGACTAGGCTCCTAACACAACGGACTTCAAAAGGGTTCAAAGAACAGCTTGTGGGTATTCATCCCCCCCGTGGTTTTTCCCAATTGGGTTTCCACATGAAAAATTATGTGTGTCATGTGTGATGCTTTGTTATTCTCTGTTAAGCGGTAAAGCATGTTGAACCTGTAAGTCTTTACATTCCTGTTAAAGTATTACTAGTGTATGCATATGGGTGAAGTGGAAATAAGATGTTAGATTGTGTGGAAAGTTGAGTTTAGGGTTTATGTATTTCTTCGTGCTTAACCAGTAGTAATCTAGTTTAGACTGGTGTTATTGCTTGCCAGTCAGAGGGCAGAGTTCTCAGTCTAACCGGTTCAAGAGAAACTATTTTTATCAGTACTAATTCACCCCCCTCTCAGTACTGGTTTGGTACTAACTGGTTATCATTGATTTATCATGAACCGTCAGCATGAGCATGTCTGGGTGGTCGGATTTATGCTAGGTGTTCCCTTGTCTCACTCTCCAAGACGTCTGATCATTCCAATCCACCTCATAGTGATGTTTTCCCTTGAGCGCTCAAAGTGGAAAAAATGGTCAAACTTTGATGTCGCATAAATCAGAGACCATGGCACTTATGGAAGATATGTTTAAACCTATGGGGTCATGTTATCTCTGCCTAAAAAATCCTCTCTCATTTTCAGACAAATCCATTTTGTTTTCTTGTGGTGAGATTTTTTTGTCGCATAAAAAATCGTCAATGAGAGGTGGCAAAATAGTGCATCTTTCATTCTACTCGTTATGGGAATGAACCGTCAGCGTGAGAACATCTAGATTATCAAGTTTACACTAAGTCTTCCCTTATCTTTCTCCCCAAGACATCTGATCATTCTGAGCCACCTCATAGCAACATTTTCCCTTGAGCGCTCAAAGTGGAAAAAATGATCAAACTTTGACATTGCATAACTTGGAGACCATAGAACTTATGAACGATCTGCTTGAACCTATGGGGTCATGTTTTCACTACCTGAAAAAGCCTCTCTCAGTTTCGAACAACTCGATTTTGTTTTCTTGTGGTGATATTTTTCTATCGCATCAAAAACCATCAAAAACCGTTAGTGAAAGGTGGCAAAATAGTGCATCTTTCATTTTTCTCATTGTGGGAACGAACTGTCTACACACCCCTAGCTTCTCTTATGCTACAAAACCAAACACTTCAAAGACAAATGCAGGACATGCAAAAAGGAACCACGATAAGATACTCATTAGACGATATTTGTCCTTATCCTTTTGATAGGAGATTGAACATGGTACCTTTTCCCCCAAATTCAGATATACCAAAGTATGACAAATACGATGGTAAGAGTGATCCCCATGATCATGTTCAAGAATTTTGCACTATGAGCTTGGAGATTTCTCACAATGACACATACTTATTCACAAGAAGTTTGGGAGGGAAAACAATGGAGTAGTTGTCAAAACTCACACCTCCCATCAAATCATTTGATGAGTTGGTAAATAAATTCATAACACAATACTCCTATAACATCCAACACACAATCACCATGCTTGACGTATGTAATATCAGGCAAAAGAACAATGAAACATTCATTTTGTTTCTACAAGGATGGAGGCGCATGGTCGCAAGATATCCACAAGATGTATCTGAAAAGGAAAAGATGGAAATCTTCATAGACAATCTGAATAGTGAAATGAGTTATCATCTTAAACTACAATGTATACCATCTTTTACAAAATTAATAGAAAATGGTATCCAAGTATAGGAAGCTTCCATCAAGAAAGGAACCTTGAATTTCTTTAAAGTAGGTGTTAATTCATCAAACAATAACACCTTTAACAATCAAAACAATAACAACAACTCAGACAAGTCCATTTTTGGACAAGAAACAAAAACATTGTTAATGATGGGGTAATCGATGCCAACAATGTAAAGTCTAAACAACCAATGTTGACTTTATCAGGCAACCCACCATCCAATAATGATCAAAGAAGTGCTAATCAAGGCACTAACACTTATCAATGAAATTCCAACCAAGGAGCTTCGACGTCAAACAACAAAAATCACCAAGGTAACAACAACAACCAAGGCAACAACACAAACCAAAGAGACAACACTAATACTTTCCCATATCGATGAATATACATGCCATTAGGAAAAACCTTAGAATTGGCATTTCAAGAGCTATTGACAAATAAGATCATCACATTTCCAGCCACAAGAAACTTTCAACCCCAAGTCAAACCACCGTGGTGGAATGACTCACATTATTATGATTATCTTTGAAACAAGGGGCATAACACAAATGATTGCATGAGGCTAAAGAACATAGTTCAAGACATGATAGACAAGGGCGACTTAATAGTAGGTCATAAAACCAATGGTGACCATGAAGCTTTCAAATATCCTCTTGCCAATTACAACAAGGGAGGAGCATCAATGTCAAATAACATAAAAGGAGCTCATATTATTCACATATACGAAAACACCATCAATCACATATCAGCATGTGACAATCAAGTGAATGTCATAAAAATAAAAGACAAACAAGACCATGTGTCGATAAATGTGACAACAAGAGCTCAAAAGTATGTCTTGAAAGGGAACACATCAACATCAAAAACTCTCCCCAGGACTCAATATAACTTGTTCGACCAACTATGGAGAACACCCACTTAGATATCTATACTTGAGTTGCTCAAACTTTCACCAAAACATAAGGATATCTTAGAGAAAGCTCTTATCGAAACAACCATTCCGAATGATTTGGATATTGATTGATTCCAAGCCATGGTTGCCCATATGATGGTGCCAAATAGCATATTTTTTTCTGAACATGATGATGTATCTTTAAATCATCCATATAACACCCCACTATATATCGTGGTCTTAGTCTATAAACATCGGGTAAAAGGAGTATTAATAGATGGAGGAGATGGAATCAATATATGTGTTGGCATTTTTATGATGATGTTGTGATTGCCATTGATGGACACACACTTGCTTTGATATCACTTTTTGTATGTATGATTTATGCTCAACCGTATTTGTTCCAACCGGTATTATGTATTATAGTCCTTAGACTATCGGTGTTTTGCAGAAAGTGTTTACCGACCTCAAGCGGTTTGAGGTACTCATCGTCTCACTCAGACTAAGAAAGCCTTTGATGAACTCAAAGTCAAATATAAAGCCTCTCTAGAAAAAAGAAGAGAGCATGCTGAGAAACTGATGGAGCTTACTTAAAATAGTTCTTCTGATGAAGCAGACATGGAAGCCCTAGTTGAAGAAGTTGAAAAACTGAATGAGTCTAATGCCAACATAAGAAGGGAACTGGAAGGACTGACTATCAGAATGTGTCAAGAGCTTGAGAACCGGAGGAAAGTTGAATATCTGGTAAAAGACAAAGATCATGAGATCTCCAAGCTAAAGCAATAAATCAGTGCACTTACCGCTCATTTACAAGAGAGTAAAGTGGAAAAAGAAGAAATGCAAGGTGAACTAAATATGACTATTTCTGAGAATGGAACCTTGAAGGAATCCAATGCTACTATTTCCAAGGAACTCACTGAGTCAAAGGAAATACTTGCCAAATTCAATAAGAGTACTGTTAAGCTAGAACAAAAGCTTGAATTAGCAAAACCGGTAAAGAATACCACTGGACTTGGTTTTTCTGGTTATGAGGAAGGTGAGACCTCTGGAACAAAAGATGGAGCATCAAAGAAGCAACCGACACCAAAGGATAAAGGTAAGTAAAATTTCAAACCTGTTTGCTTTAATTGTCTCAAGGAAGGACATACTGCTAATGTATGTAAAAATAAGGCTTACAATAATTTTCCTTACTTTCTAAATAATAAGTGTAGATCCAATAGATTCAATGGTAACTGTTATGCATGCAACAAGTTTGGGCATAGAGCATTTGAATGCAGGTCTATTATACACAACACTGGAAGATATCCTCAAAGGAGTCAAGGAGTTTTTCCTGAATCCTCTGTGAATCTGCATCCAAACCAGTATAATGCCTATGACCATCAGTCAGGTGGTGGTGGCTATCAAGTGACAACCGGTTGGAGAGCAACCTGTTTGATTTCCATGGTAGCGGTCACACTACTGCAACATGCAGGAGGAAGAATGGTAGAATGAACAATGGACCATGGAGAGCACCTGGAATGGTTTGCTATCATTGCAACAAACCAGGACACCCTGCCAGAACCTGTAGGATGAGAAATAACATATACAATGATATACCAGTCACTCCGAAAGGAAAGATTGATGTTGAAACTGTTCAAGCAGATATGAAGACAACATGGAAGAAGAAACCTGAAGAAGTGTCATAAGAAGAACCAGTTTCTGCACCTAGTGTGGAAGTTGCTGAACCGACAAACTAAGCTTCAAAAAATCTTAGGGGGAACAAATCGATGAAATGTTTCGAACCCCCAGTTTACACCGGTATAAGACCTTAACCAGTATGTGTTACCTGTCAATCGGCAGAAGACCGAAAATGGTAAAAGGCAAAATTAGGGTTTATAACCTAATGGTTGAGCATTTATTATGGTAGGTGAAGAATCTGTTTAAAAGAGATTTTTAAGTCATTTTCACTTATCAATTTGCGAGCGAAGAAATTCTCAAGTGCAGAACGACCAAAGGCAATTTATTTTGCGATTCAGAGAGATTTCAAAAACTTCAAAGTAGAATCTGGAGATAGTATCAATCAGTCAAGTGAATAAAACTAAGTGGTGTTCCAAGTGACTGAAGTGGTGTGTTGCTAGCTAAAGTGTCAAAGCCTTAAATCTCGATTTGCGAAGGTATTTTTTGAGTTTCTTTGTTTATCATGGCTTCTGCTTCGCACTCCAGTTCAAGTGCACCTAGTGATTCAACGAATTTCATACAAAGGAAGATGAAATACAATGCCCTATCCCAGATACTCGTTGGTGTTATAGTTGAGGAAGGTATTTCAGATTATATTGATTGCAAAATAGAAGACCTAGGATCCCTAGTGATCCATTCTTAGTTAGGTTTATTCTATGGGGATGACAAGAAGATCAAACCAGAATACAACATCCTATAAAGAAAGAAACTTCACAATGCAGTCTATATTCTTGAAAAATTCACAGAAGATCACATCTGCATCATCCTAAGCAGAGTGCACGGTGACAAAATATATCTTGAGTGGATACATGACATCACACTAGAAGCGATTCATGCCGTCACCGGTTTCTATAACGTTGGAGAAGTGTCAGCCCTAAGGAAAGTCATTAAGACGGAAATGACCAAGCTCGCCGGTTCTGTGAGCGACCAATGGGGAATGACCGTTAACACCATCAAGGATGAGTTGGTCAAGTATGCCTGCATGGTGATTGGATATCGGACGTTCTATGCTAGCATAACTAATTTTGTCTTTGCTGCTATGGTAAATGCTACCTACAGAATGATCATGGAAGATGCATCATTTGATATATGCACCTGTATGTAGAGGCAACTTCTGGTAAACCTGAAGTGTATCAAACAAGACAATGTCTTAAGATTTAAATTTGGACAACTGTTGGTAGGTTTGTTTTTCTATTTTCAAGGCTATTTTCTGGGAGTCGGTGATATTCAATGGTCTGCTAACCAACCGGTTACCAAGAAAATCAGAGAAAGTCTTCAAGCAGTGGGAACCGGTTATCCTCAAGTCTTGAACAAATACTTTGATGAATTCAAGTGGAAGATGAGCCAGAGGATGAGGATATCCGATGATATTGTCAAGAAATATGAAGAGGACATCTGCTTTACCATCAGAGTAGATGAGTGCATGATGGAGGTGGTTGAGCCCAGAAAGGAAGAAGTGGAGCCCATGGGATATGAGGTAATGTGTGACATGCTCGATGGGTATGCCTCTACCCTACTTGCCTCGCCTCTTGACCCAAAGAAGAAGAGAACCGACACCTAATTGGAAAGAGTAACACCAGTTGAAGAGCCTTTAGTGAAGAAGGGAAAGGCAGTGCCATCAGTATCGACATCGGTTACTTCAACAAGTCCTAAAGTGACCAAGCGGTCACCGGCCAAGAAGAAACCGGAAGTTGCACCTGCCAAGGTTTTTGAAAGAAAGTGGAAAACTAAGAGCAAATCACCAGATTTCGAGGATACAGAACCTGAAGTGTAGCCTAAAAAGACTAGGCAAACAAGGAAGAAGACAAAGACAACCAGCAATGGACCGACATCATCAACACCAGTAAATATAGACATTTCCTCTTACAAACCATTGACATATTGTCAAAGAACTATCAAGAATATTAGGAGAAAAGTGCTAAGTGATTTAATAGATGAGTTTGATAATTTTAATGACAATGAAAAGGAGGAAGTCAAATAGGAAGTTATTCAATATCTATGTATTAATGATCGGTCACCATCAGAAATTAGATATGTGACACCGAATTCTTTATACAATTATTTAGATAACAAATGGCGCATTGCCATAGAAAAGGAATAGGAAATAAGAGAAGAAATATTTGCACAATATTTTCATGATGTGTCAAATTCAGAGATCTATGAAGTTATGGTTAAATACAAAGGCCTCTTTTTCAAGAGAAGAAGAAGACTCTTGTTACTGGAAGGCAAAGTCCTTGAAGTGGTGAAAGATACACACTCAATGCCAAAGCCGCTCTGAGGTTGTACCAAGTGTCTGAAGCCAACAAGAAGGCTGAGCAAGAACCGGAAATTAGAAAATTGGATGAGGTATATGACAGTGAAGGAGAACTGGTCATTGAAAAGATGGACACAATTGATGTTGATGCTTTGGATGGTGAAAATGTCACTCCGGATGTAGCAAAGGAAAAGGCTGATAAAAAGATAGTGGACAAGGAAAAACAAGACAAAGAAAAGGCTGATAAAGTGTAAGCGGAGAAAGAGAAAAAAAATCAAGAGGAAGAGAAGAGGAGAAAAAGAAACAGGAAGAGGAGAAGAGAAAAGAAGAAGAGAAAAGGAAACAAGAAGATGAGAAGAGGAAACAGGAAGAGGAGAAGAGAAAACAAGAAGAGAAAAGGAAACAGGAAGAGGAGAAGAGGAAACAGGAAGAGGAGAAGAAGAAAAAGGAAGAGGAGAAGAGAAAACAAGAAGAGGAGAAGAAGAAAGAAGAAGAGAAGTAGAAGGAAGAAGAAAGGAAGAAGAATGAAGAGAAGAAAAAGAAAGAAGAAGAGAAACAAAAGAAGGTAGAAGAGGAAAAGCAAAGAGCCGAAGCAAAGAAGGAAGCGATAAAGAGCACACATGTGGAGACACCAAAGCCAACCCGTAGTCAAGCCAAACCGGCTGACATTACCAGTCCCATTGACCTCCAATTTGCAAATGAATTAGAGCTTCTCTAAAGCATTAAGCTTGCACAGGAACAACTGGAAGCATTAAGGAAGAAAAAGGAGCAAGATGTTATTCAAACTGTGGTTGAAACTCTTACTAGTTTGATTCCTGGTACTAACCTCCCCAGTACCGATTCCCCTTTGGCCCAACTAAAACTTCTATGTACAATTGTGGAGGACCAGGTACAATGCCTGGAAGAGGCGGCTGAAGCTAATGCACATAAAAAGTATCAAAAGGCACTAAACACTTCCTTAGTGAAGAAACTGAACAAGCTCCGGTCTAAACTTCAGAAAGAACCGAAGGACTTAAGAGATGCTATGGATGAGGGAAAATTGGTGCTCAATAAGATAAGCTAGCCCCATCTATTTTGTGATGATGTGCTTGCACAGAAAGAAAAACTACAATCTGATTTGCAGGCATTTATAAGCACCTTCAAGATGCCCTATGATTTCTTCACTACATACGGGCAAACTGTTCACCAATTTCAGCTCCAGTCTGCCAGAATCAAGTTGGAGATCACCAACCGGACCAAAGATTTGCAGGAACTTCAACTAGTTCTACTACCCAGACTGCAAATACTTCAGAAATGCTATCTCAATCTGGATGCCTTAACGGTCACTCAAGAGATGAGCACCATTGATGCCATGGAAGAACAGGTATCCCAGATGCAAATAGAAAGTGAGGTGGCTACCTCATTACTTGAGTCATGGTCTTTATCCATGAAGACCTTTATGCAGGATTTTAAATTGGTTTTTGATAAGTTTCACTCATTATTGTCATAAACATTTATTATATTAATGATAATGAGAAATAGGGGTTATTTTGCAATACTTTGTCATTGTTGGCAAATGGGGAGTAGTATTTTGTCTTTTAAAATTTTGAATGCTATGTATACTTTCATGTTATCTCTTTAAGGGAGTAGTATACATTGTATTTTCTGAAAAAGTGATAGTGTATATGCTTAGGGGGAGTAATTTTGATTTATGGCATATTTTGTTGTAAAACACTTAGATGTCAAAATTTTCCTAAGTGTTGCCATCAATGCCAAAGGGGGAGATTGTTGGTATTTTTGATGATGATGTTGTGATTGTCATTGATGGACATAGACTTGCTTTGAGATCACTTTTTGTATGTATGAGTTATGCTCAACCGGTATTTGTTCCAATCGGTATTATGTATTATAGTCTTTAGACTATCGGTGTTTTGCAGAAAGTGTTTACCGATCTCAAGCAGTATGAAGACCCAAACGGTATGAAGACCTCGAGCGGTTCGAGGATCCCAAACCAGTATGAAGGAACAAAGCGGTTCTTATCATTTTTCCGAGTCTTCATTTTGAAAAACTGGTAATTGGTAAAATGTGTGAACTGGTAATCAGTAAATGTATGAACCGGTATTACTCTATGATGAGTTACCAACCGGCATTTTTGTGATGATTTATCATCCACTGACACTTTGGCGGTAATTTTGTGTCGTGTTACCAAATGTGTCTAGATGCACTTAACCTAGGAACTTGCAATGTAATCCTATTGGACTGACATGAAATCAGATTCCTTTATAAGGACATCATGTCTAGGGTTTTAGGTGATTGATGAGGTTTTTGTATGTGCGATCACAGAAGAAGATTAGGTCTATGTGAAGAAACAAAGTGTGGAGATTTCAAAGACTGAAGTAATGCTGAAATGCATTAACAATGAGCTAACAAGGATCTAACCAAGCATACTGTGCTAGTATTTAGATCATTCACTTGTTGATTACTCACATCTTCGACAAGTCTGAAACCCTTAACTGAGTAGGCCTAGCAAAGCCTTTGTAAATCCTCTAACAAGGTGGTTCACAACTATGGATCTGAAATCCTCTCACAAGGTAGTCTTTAATCAGACTTATCTCCTAACAGAGATCGAGATTCCTAACAGGATCTGTTCTGGTGAGGAACATTGTATGACCTTAACCGGTCTGGTTACTATTCTACAGATAGTTACTTGTGAGTTTCATCTCATCGTGGTTTTTTCCATTTGGGTTTCCATGTCAAAATCTCTTGTGGGTGAATTCTTTATTTGTTGTTTGGTTTGCATTTGTCTTAACCGGTTTGTTAGTAAATTTGATATACTGGTTAATTGCTAAACTGGTTAAGTGTTTGAGTTCAATAATTTTTGGTATACTAATTCACCCCCCCTCTTAGTATTCATCAATATGTACTCTAAAGCTTATCAGTGCATTGGGCTTCTTTGAGAAGGCTATTGATCCAAAAAGAAAATCACTATCAAGGCCTATGATGATGAAGAAAGATCATCTGAAGGAATTGTGATACTACCCATTCAGGTAGGTCCTATACAAAGAGACACCATGTGCCAAGTCTTGGACATAGACTTGACATACAATATATTATTGGGTCATCCATGGATCCATGAAATAAAAGAGGTACCTTTCACGTACCATCAACATATCAAATTCCCCTACAATGGACAGGAAATTTCAATATGTGCATATAATAACCCTTTTCAGTACTACAATGCTATGGGGGTAGCTCAAGATAGCTTGGTTCCACACAACAGGGAGGCCCAAGCTTCCTCATCATCCAACCATCAAGAATAACTCAAGTCTCTATCCATGAACTTCAATCAAAACATGAAAATAAAGGACCAAGGCATGGGGGAGTACTCTTTTGAACCCTTGTGTCTATCTAAATTGCCAACTTCACCAAGGTCTTATGGACAACGTTCCACATCAAGACATCAGGAAACACAACTTATCACCACGTTTGATGGTAAATTTATCCAAATGGGCACACTGGCTGAAGAATCGGAAGATAAAGACATCCTTAGCTGGCTATACAAGCATGAAGAAGAAATCAGAGCTGCTACCATAGAAGTAGCCATACCAACAAAACAATATGGAAATGGGTTCTGGATCATAGAACCCATACAACTTTGTTCACAAATTGCAAAAGACAAAACAAGAATTGGGTACGACCAACATGTTTCACCTGTGCAGAAGAAAAATCACCATCAAAAACCTCAATAGAAAGAAAAGAAAAAACATAACAAAGACTCATGGCAAGAAGAACTAAACTAAGCAGAAGAAAAGATAAGGAAGGAGAAAAATCATGAAGAAAATGAGAAACGACAAGAAGAACTCGTTATTCAAAGGGAGGAAGCTTCTTATAAAAAAGTACATCACGTACAATAACTTGATCAAATGAAGGTTAAGCCGCAACCTAAAGAAATTGCTACTCACAAAAAGGAAATGGTGTATGAACAAATTCAAAGAGTACAAGCAAGCATCAATCCTGAATCAGAACAAGCTACTAAAATTGTGTCAATTATTAGTGATCTTTTCTCACCATACAATATACCTCTCAGATTCAGTGAGGTAACCCAGGACAGTGATTCTGAAACCAATTCCAATGACTATGAGTGGGATAGTTGTTCTGATGCTACTGAAGATATTGAGGTGGATACAATCCATGCATACACACCCATTTCCCACGAGGAATAAGGCTCAAGATCTTGACCATTTGAATTCGGACCACAACATATCTATGAGGCTAGTGAGAATGAGCAATGACAATATGAACAAGGAAATTTCGAAGAGAATACCATCGAAAACCTCAAGAATATCATAGACCTCACCGATATCCCAAACAACTATGATGATATATCCCTCATGACACTTACAACAACTAATCTTAACCTGGCAAATGACTCCCTACCGATCATATATCCTGACCTCATAGACTAGGAAGAACCTAAATATCATGATATACCAATATTCGTGAACGATGAATCAATTGTCCTATACATGTGCCCAATCAACCCGAAAACATGATCCACCAGTAAACCACATAATGATGTCTACAATCAGGAGAGTGCCAAATCTCTCAGT
Source organism: Cryptomeria japonica (assembly GCF_030272615.1). Lineage (NCBI taxonomy): Eukaryota > Viridiplantae > Streptophyta > Pinopsida > Cupressales > Cupressaceae > Cryptomeria > Cryptomeria japonica. The sequence continues at coordinate 358,538,277 of NC_081411.1, read as the reverse complement.
CACAAAAATGAAATAAAAAATGGATCTAATGGTGAAAACCATTTAATAGCAGTGTTAGATCGCAAAAACAAAAAAGTAAAAATAAAGGATGTATTTGAAGGTGAAAACCTTATTGAGGCACCTAAAGATGGGAGACTTGACACTCTTCTTGAACATTACTAGGAAAGGTCGCCAATCTTGATTGAGCCAACTCAATCAATAAATATCAACATTGAAGCAACAATCAAAACCATACATATGGCATAATCACTCACAGAAAAAGAACAATCAGATTTTATCAAATTCTTCAAGGAGAAGCAAATCAATTTTGCTTGGTCTTATGCTAATATGCCAAGCGTGGATCTGAATCTAATCATGCATCACTTATACATTGTGCCTAGAGCTAAACCTATCCAGAATAAATTAAGGAAGATGAATCCGCATGTGGCATTATTAGTCAAAGCAAAATTGAAAAAGTTGTTAGATGTCAGATTCATCCGACCTATAGACTATGCCGAATGGATCTCACATATTGTACCAGTTTTCAAACTAGATAAAAGTGTAAGGATTTTCATAGACTTTAGAGACCTAAATAAGACATGTCTGAAGAATGACTTTCCTTTTCCAAGCATCGACACCATTGTTGATCTAACAGTAGGGCATGCAATACTATCTCTCATGGACGGTTTTTCAGGCAATAACCAAATCAAGATAGCTCCAGAGGATCAATATAAAACTGCATTCAACTATCCATGGGGAACATATTGCTGGAACATCATTCCTTTTGGCTTGAAAAATGTTGGTGCAACTTATCAAAGAGCCATGACAACAATCTTCCACGACATGATGCATACTTTCATGGAGGATTATGTGGATGATTTTCTAGCTAAATTGTTCGCCAGAGTAGAACACCTAGGCATCCTAGATAAAATCTTTCAACGATTGGAGCAATTCAATGTCAAATTAAACCCTAAGAAATGTGTCTTCGGGGTCACATCTAGATAAATTTTGGCCTACATTGTATCAGAAAAGCGCATCGAAGTAGATCCAGCAAAGGTTCAGGATATCATGGGAATGCCAACTCCTAAAAATATCAACCAGCTACGATCCCTACGGAGCAGGATACAATCCATTAGGCGATTTATTGCTCAGTTAGTGGATAAATGTCTTCCATTCAATCATCTACTTCATAAGAATATACCTTTCAAATGGGAAGACAAATGTGCAGAATCATTCCACCAGCTCAAACAATATCTGATGAATCCAACAATTTTGGTAACATCGATAGTAGGTAAGCCACTCATTCTCTATATATCAACAACAAAAGTATCATTGGGGGCACTACTAGCACAAGAAGATCTAGCAAGGAAAGAGAGGGCAATCTATTACATCAACAGGACTTTGAACAGATATGAACTCAATTATGCATTCATTGAAAAGGCTTGCTTAGCAGTGGTGTTTGCTTCTCAAAATTTTTGCCACTATATGCTAGCCCACACAATCAAGTTGGTAGAAAACATCGATCCTCTCAAGTATCTACTCAGCAAGGCCGCTCTCACAAGAATATTAGCTAAATGGGTCATGATCCTAAGTGAGTTTGACATTCAATACACAAAGCGGCAAGCTATCAAAGGACAAGCAATTGCAGATCAACTGGCAAAAGAACCACTACCAGACCAACACCCACTATAGGTGGAATTTCCAAATATGAATGTGCTCACTATCACACCCAAGCAATGGACCCTATACTTTGATGGATCCTATACACAACATGGATCGGGTGCCGACATCCTATTTGTCACTCTAGAGGAGCACACAATTCCAAGATCTTACAGACTGATGTTTCCATGTACCAACAACATTGTTGAATATGAAGCCTTGGTAATCAGAATCAAAGTGGTTGTAGAATGGAGAATCACAACATTAAGAATCTATAGGGATTCTCAATTAGTTATCAATCAGATCAATGATGACTATCAGATAAAAGATGATAAGCTAATGCCTTATAAGAGAATGGTGGATGACTTCAAAAATTACTTTGTACACATCACCTAATAGATTCCAAGATTGGACAACAGAGCTACCGTTGCAATGGACACTATCGCCTTGCTTCTACAAATTCTAGATAAATATAATCATTATGAATTCCTGGTGGAGCAATTGTTTTTCCCAGTCTATGATAATTCTGCATCCCAAGTCATTTGTGCCCTGACTAGTTCTGATTCTCCTCTATATGGGAAGATATATGACTATCTCAAAAATAATACCCTACCACTCGACCTATCTCACAACAAAAATCGAAGCTTCATACGACAAGCCGCCCGCTATATCTTAACCGCTGGCACACTTTACCACCGAGGTCTAGATGGTACTCTTCTTTGATGCCTCAATCATAATGAATCTGACTCCGCCTTACATGAGCTTCAGGAAGGTATTTGTGGTATGCATTCAAGTGGTCCTGCTCTCTCCAGGAAATTTTTGAGAATGGGATATTATTGGCCGACAATGGAAAGAGAGTCCTATAAATTTGATAGGAAATGTACTAAATGTCAAATTCATGGTAACCTCATACATGCACCAGCACAAGAGCTACAACCATTCACCACATCTTGGCCTTTCTATCAATGGGGACTTGATCTGGTAGGAAATATTCACCCTTCCTCTTCAAATGGGTATAAGTTCATTATCACCACCACATAGTACTTCACCAAATGAATTGAAGAAGTCCCAATGACCACCGTGACTGGAAAGCAGATCTCATCATTCATCCTCAACTACCTCATTTGCAGATATGACATTCCTAGTTCCATCATCACAACTAATAGACGTCCTTTCAAGAATCAAGATGTGCGAGACCTATGTAAACAATTCCAAATCCAACGTCGCTTTTCCACACCATACTACCCACAGGGGAATGGCCAAGCGAAAGCATCAAACAAAACAATCCTGAAAATCCTCAAGAAAGCAGTGAATGATGCTAGCAAGAATTGGCATGTACAACTCAATCCGACACTTTGGGCCTATAGAACGAGTATCCGCACACCTACAGGGGCTAGACCATATTCATTGGTGTATGGTTCAAAAGCAATTCTACGTCTTGGGGTAGAAATCCCATCTCTCCAAGTATCTTTGAAGGGCCTCATACCAGATGAGGAATATCGAGTGAACATGTTGCAGGAAGTAGAGCTTCTTGATGAAAACTGACAACGTGCCTATGACCATCTCAAGGCATATTAGAAATGAATTTGCAGAAGCTATAATCACAAAGTCATCCCAAGGGCTTTCAAAATTAGTGAACTTGTCCTAAAGGAAAATCCCAGAAATAAGTAAGATCGAGAAAGGAAGGGGAAGTTTGAACCTAACTGGTTAGGGCCATTTGTCATCATATCTACCTATGGATCAAGAGCATATCAATTGTCAACTTCAGAAGGGGATGTGCTCGACGAACCAACCAACAACATCCATCTGAAGAAATTCTATACTTGAGTCATCCAATGCACAGATCAAGCAAAAAAATACAAAAATACAAAAAATACAAAAAAAATGAAAAAGAAATCAAAAAGTGCAATAAAAACAAGTGGTGAAAACTTGGCAACAAGTGTCACTTATGAGAGAATGGCTCCTCCATCTATCAGTACTTATATCATATCTTTGGTCCATTTGATCTGAGCCCATAGCCATCGCAGAACACTTGTACACACCACATCAATCCTGAACATACTTAGCATAGTCACTACCCTTGATTTATCTGAATTAGTTAATCTAAATCATATCCCATCATGTCTTGGTGATCAATGTAAAGATCCATATCAAGTTCTATCTAGAGTGGTGATAGGTTTGTGACCTTGGTGAGGGCATTTCTCCTTGAGGCTTTTCAACATCAGACCGAACACGTAGTAGGACAACAAGGATCAAAACAACCAACAAATGACAACGACAATGGAAGAAAACTAGATATCATAGAATTGAATGGATTGAACAAAAGATCTATTTGCAAGATGTTTTACTTGACAAGAATACATTTCCAATAGCATGCATGCTTACTTATGGTTGTTAATTTTTTCTTATCATATCTCCTAAGTGACTCAAGGATGTATGAAACGACTAGAGAAGCAACGAAGGAATGTCATGTTTTATCTGTCTGTTGTCTGGGAGTGAAGCCTTCTATTATGAAAATTTGTCTTACGACATGATCAGGTAACATATCACTGAAGACATTTTGGATTCGTATAGGACAAAGGTTAACTCTTGTCTGTTTTACACAAGCAACAATCATGTCATCTTGGTTCAATTATACCTCGATGCTTGTGTCATCTTGCAATATCAAAATCCATGTAAGTTGTACTCAGGTCATTATGGTTCAATTATACCATAATGATTGTATCAAATTTTAACAAATCAAGGCTCGATGATGAAAACAACGGAAGCGTTGGCACTTTGATCAAAATAGATGACAACTTTTGGGAACGAGAAGGCATATCATCATTATCATCAATCTCATGTGAGCTTCATATCGACAAAATCACATCAACACTTCATATCAAAATCAATTTTCATATCCAGGGAATCATATTGACAACTTTGGCAACAACATCATATCGCCAAATTTTGATGACAAATTGAGCATTTTTCTTTGAATCAACATGTGGTCACACGTTAACTCAAAGAGGGATGAATTAGAATCCCACATATCTTAATCTATTAATGAATCCTCCATCTTTAGCTTAATAGAATCCCACACATCTCAATCTATTAATGAATCCTCCATCTTTAGCTTCCACATCTCAAAATTGTTATTGCGGACACCTAAAAGTTGCACAACAAATTAACTGGATTTTAGTCATTTAATTATCCTTAATTCTTCTAATTAATTAAGTGTATATTATTATTGGTGAAAGTTGTAAACATGGATTGAGTAACTTTCAATCCTAGCCCTTGTTGAGATTATTCAATCTCAGCCCTTCATTGCCCTATTTTCCCTATAAATAGAGCTCTCATTCTTCATCATCCATATATCCAAGTCTTTGTGCATCAAACTTATAGTCTCATTTCATCAAGCATTGTTAAAATCTCTTTAATAATAGTAATTAGATCATTTCATTTTGCATATCATTTAGCAATATCATGTAATTAAAATCAATCATCATTTCCCTAGGAGGTAAGGTTAAGGTTAGGTTAGAGTTATCAATTGGATAAAGCTTCTACCCAAAGGGTAAACTCTTGTGCAAGGGTTAATAGGATAACTAGGGTCAAAGCCATAAGTGCTTGATGAGACCCTTGGGTTAGATGAGGGTTGAGTTAGAAAGAAAGTCTCTAACCATGTGGGAAGGGTTGAGTTAACCATTAACGGTTTGGAAGACTTTAAAGGTTAACTTGTTGAGGACATAAAGCCTTTAATTCATTTCAAAGACTTTGAGACATTTTTAAGAAGCGACTTCTCTTAAGGAATGTGCAAATATTTAAGAGATGAATTAGGTTAATTAAGATAAGATTAGAAGAATCTAGAAGGCTCTAGAAGAGGTTTAAGAGGCAAGTGGGAGATCTAGGATTTTGCAAGTGGGTGAGGGAAAATAATTTAATTAAAATTAAATTAATTTATTTTAATTTTGGTTGCAACTTACATTTGTAGGATTTAAATAAATATTGATTTATTTAAATGTGATTTTTAATTTTGCAAGTGGATGGTTTTAATTAAATGGGCTCGAGGGATTTAATTAAAAATGGCTTAGAAGTGGATTTAATTTAAACATTTTTCTTAATAGAATCCCACATATCTCAATCTATTAATGAATCCTCCATCTTTAGCTTCCAAATCTCAAAATTGTTATAATAAATCTTCTCCACCTCTATTCTCCGTGATGAGCTTGTCATCTAAAATTTTATACAACACCACAAATTACATTCTACATAAGCTCCCACTCAAATCTAGAAATTATCTCAAAAAATCTAACAACCCACAATTAAAACAAATGGTTATCAAGCTTTGATACCAATTTTAAGGAAGTTAAGATATTAGCACAACTTCCTATACTAATCTTGAGAGAAGGCTTATGCAATTTTTTTCTTCAGATATTTAAAATAGCCACAAAAATAAAATAGAAATAAACATATATTTCATGCATACTACAATGCAATGATTTGCATGGGGAAATCCCTTTCAAAAGAAAAATTGCACACTCCATAATCTACCCAATATATTAGTTAAAAACTATATGATTATAATATACTAAATCAATGTAAGTTTCTCAAAAGAGTATCACTAACTACAGATTCAAAGGCAACTCAATATCTAAAAGAATCTTACACAAAACCTCCATCTCATGTACCTAGTTTATAGGAGATTCAATACATGAAACTGTTAAATAGTATTATAACCATGAGCTAAAACTATCCAAAAGTAGTTCACAATATTATCTCCAACCATAGATGCCCTATGTTGTGTTCAAACAAACATTAACATGTGTAACTTATCCTTACAACACATTTATGTGTCCAACATGTTTTCACATCTTCCATTTTAGGAGATGCAACTTTCAGAGGCCATCACTTTTAGTTTGAAAGTTCAGTTGTTGAATTGTTTGGACTTTCAAAAGATTATAAAGTGTCTATCAAGCTATAAACCACTAGATCAAGTAGGAGCACTTTTGGACCCAAAATGCTTCTAAGGCTTTCAAAATGAAGTTTAAAATTTTTTTTTTTTAAAAAAAAATGTCTTTGAACAAATTCATATGATCTTGCAACAAAAATTTACTTGTGTGCATATTTAGCCAATCCATAGCATTGGGGAAACTTTCAAACCAGTTTGTGCTGAAATATTAACTTATTATGAATAATCACCTTATGTAATTTCAAGGTTGAGAGACCATTTTCCTAACACATGAGGCTAGTTTTAATGCCCCAGTTGAAGGACCAAGGCAAAACCCAATAAAGAAAAATTATTTTAAGAGTGAACAACATCATTGAAAATTGGATGATGACTTTTTTCATTTGCACTACAAGGTGCACACACAAGTGTCACAAGAACACTACAACATAGAAGAATGACTACACAAGACCTCACCATTGCATTTAAGAAAGGTGACACTAGTAGAAGACAAACAATTATGGGACAAGTTTACCACAATAAACCAATGAGAGAAAGGATGACACCTCGATGATGGCTGGTAAAACTCATGATCATGTTCTCTCACAAAACCTCATGAGGATGATATGAGAGGTTCATTAACCTTCAATCCACGTCAAACCATTCTTACCAACTCTTATCCATAACACTGATGATACACTCAAAATATTGACACCAACAAAGGGTTCCTAAGATCCAAAATTGTTTGTCTAGATGCTAAAACTATCAATTTCTATGATAATGAGTAGGATGAGGGCATAGTCACCTTGACTCCACTCAACAAAAATCAAAATGATCGTCAAACTGATAACTCAATGATAAACGGATAGTACCAAACTGGTACTAAGAGGGGGGGTGAATCAGTACAGAAAAAAATACATTCCTAAAACTGGTTTGTTAGCAGACATTGTGCTTTGGTAGACAAACAGTAACACTGATCTTAAACAGAGTACAACCAGCAAAACCTAGAATAACTGAGACAAGCATAAACCGGTTGATACTTATCTTTTCATACAATCTAACACTTCATTTCCATTTCACCCTAGTGCATGAATAGGTAATCTATCATAAAAAATATATAAACAGCTAGATCAACATGATTTACCTTCAGACACAAATCACTTAAACCATCACATGAATAACACCACACATGACACACAAATTTTTCACATGGAAACCCAACTGCGAAAAACCACGGTGGGGATGAATACCCACAAGTTGTTTTTGAACTCTTTAGAAGTATGCTCTGTTAGGAGCCTTGTCCGGTTAAAGACTGATACAATAGGTTCTGTTAGGAACTGATCCTATTAGGGATCACCCAGTTAAGGGATGGCTAGAATACCCAGTTAAGGGTTAAACCCTGTTAAAGGTTACCTTGTTGGAGGATTTCAAGAAATCAATGGTTTTGAGTCACCCTGTCAAAGGATTTATAGTAAGCCGGTTAAAGCTACCCTGTTAATGGATTTCCCAACTGTTGAAGTGGTTAGAGATCAATAGGTATTACAATGATCTAGTAACAACACTGAATGCCAATGTAGATCCACTTTAGCTCCTCTTCACCTTTTGCACTTACACTCTGTAGGTATCACTTCTCTCCTCTGGTCTGGCAAGAATCACGTATCTCTTCACTTGGATACACACACACAAATTTTGACAACAACCTCAGAAAGAAACACAACAATGACCTTATAGGAAATAGATAGGTCAGTAGCATAAACCCTAAACCCTAAACCTATTAGGTTAAGCAATTCAAATGGTTCAATCCTGACCGTTGAGCACATTGCATTAAATGCAATAGTCTTGAACTGATCTCAAGACGTTCTCCATCATTTGTTTTCCATCGCTTTCATGGTAGCTGATAACCCATCACGCGTTTTCACCATTTACAGACTTCGCACATTCCCGAGGTAGAAAGGAACAATCTCCTTCATGCAAGATCCTTCACACACACAAGGCTGACATGGCAACATGATCTGTTCTTCGTTACAATGCTAACTCATCACACAAAGTCACCGATTGAGTCACACAGGCTTGAAGCACTTCAACTGGAAACCCTAAAGTTGAGACTACCAACCAGTAGTCATACAAAGCTTCCATGTACCGGTTCCCATATCCACATGTCGGTTCACCTTGAACAAACACACTGCTTCACAATGTTATACTGATTCTCACATATACCGGTTCTTGGTAACATACCGGTTCTCTCTTCTTTAGCATATTGACATCAATGGCAACATACAATGTCAATATCACATATTGCCAACAATCTCCCCCTTTGGTATTGATGGCAATATACAAAGATATCTCTCTGCTTTACATCTTCTCCCCCAATTTCTATAGATATCTTCTTCACTTCACTTCTTCTCCCCCTTTGACAACAATGCCAAAGTGAAGGCACAAGCTTCCCTGTTCCATTATGCTACTCCCCCTGAGGAGTAGCATCCTTCAACATATCAATCCTGAAAAAAAATTTGACTATGCAATACTTGACTAATGTGGAGCGTGTACCTTTAGTTCACCTCCTGAAGGGGCATCACCCCTAATTTACCTCTTAAGTACATAAATGTAGCCTTTGGGAGAGGCTTGGTGAATACGTTTGCTAACTGCTCCTTACTAGAAACATGTTCCAGTGCAATCTCTTTGTTCTAAACCTTTTCCCTCAAGAAATGATACTTAAGCTCAAAGTGCTTGGTTCTAGAATGTAAAACCGGATTCTTGGAGATGTTAATTGCATTAGTATTGTCACAAAATATACTTACCAGTTCAGATACAAGAACTTTGAAGCCATTTAATACATACTTCATCCAAATTGTCTGAGTGCAGTTCATGAAAGCTACAACATACTTTGCTTCCACTGTAGACTGAGAGATACAACTCTACTTCTTACTCATCCATGAGACCAGTCTACCACTAAGAAAGAATGCACCACCGGTTGTGCTCTTTTGGTCGTCCACATTACCTACCCAATCAGCATCTGTGAATACTTTCAAGTTGAAATCCTTGCTATATGGATACCACAATCCATAATCAATAGTTCCCTTCAGATACCTAAGAATCTGCTTGACTGCAACCAAGTGGGATTCTCTTGGACTTTTCTGGAACTTTGCAGTAATGCCAACTGCATGTGCAATATCTGGTCTACTATGCACTACATAATGCAACTTACCAATCATTGATCGGTATTCCTTCTCATTAACCAATGCTGAGTCATCCTCTTTGGATAGTTTACAACCGGTCACCATCGGTGTACCAACCGGTTTGCTATCTTCCATGCCAAAGGTCTTCAACACCTATTTGACATACTTGGACTGAGTGATAAACATTCCATCTTTCATCTGCTGAATCTGCAGTCCAATGAAGAACTTAATCTCCCCTATGAGTGACATGTCAAACTCTTTCTTCATCTCATCTACAAACTCATGACCCATCTTGTCATCTCCACCAAAGATAATGTCATCCACAAATACCTCATAGATCAGGATCTGATCTCCTTCAGATTTCAGGTAGATATTGCTATCTTCGCTTGTTCTCTTAAATCCAATCTTCACAAGATGGGAGTGCAGGCGTTCATACCATGCTCTAGGTTCCTGCTTTAGACCATATAAGGCTTTATGTAGCCTACACACCATGTCACTGTCTTCAGATAGGGAAAACCCATATGGTTGCTCTATATGCACCTCCTCTTCAAGTACACCATTTAGGAATGCAGATTTTACATCCATTTGATATACTTTGAATCCTTTAAAATCTGCATATGCAAGAAGCATATGAACTCCTTCCAATCTAGCTATAGGAGAAAAGGTTTCTCCATAGTCTTCTCCTTCTTCTTGGTCATATCCTTTACACACCAGTCTGGCTTTGTTTCTAATCACTGTGCCATCCTCATTCAACTTATTTCTGAAAACCCATTTGGTATCGATGGCATTTTTATGCTTCGATCTGGGTACCAAAGACCATGTACCATTTCTCTCTATCTATTCAAGTTCCTCTTCCATTGCCTTGATCCAGTCTTCATCTTTATGTGCCTCTTTGAATGATTTAGGCTCAAATTCAGAGATCATACATGAGTTTTCTCTGACCTTTCTTCTTGTAAGGATTCCTGCATCCTTATCTCCTATGATTTGCTTAGGATCATGATTCAGCTTGACATGCCAAGGAATGGTCTTAATAGATTCCTCTTTCTTTTCTTCTTCATCCTCATCTCCATCAGTCTCAGTATCTACATCTACCGGTGTAGGAACACTATTATTGGTACTTGGTTGACTGGCAACCGATTCCCAGAAGGTTACAATCGGTTCATTTACCGCTTGCTCACTGTCGGTTTCCTTAGTTTTCTCAGAGGTTTCATCAACTCTCACATTGATGCTTTCCATAATTCTCTGAGTCCTATTATTGAAACACTTGAGAGCTTTTCTCTTGGTGGAATACCCTAGGAATATTCCCTCATCACATTTTGCATCAAATTTTCTTTGGTGTTCACTCCTCTTGATGTAACATTTTCTACCAAACACTCTAAAGTAGCTAACCATAGGTGTCTTACCGGTCTAATACTCATAAGGAGTTTTATCCTTACCTTTCTTGATGAGTACCCAGTTCATTGTGTAGACTGCAGTGCTCACCGCTTCTCTCCAAAAGGTGTGAGCAACCTTTCCTTGAATCAACATTGTTCTTGCTGCTTCAACCATAGTTCTATTATTCCTCTCTACTAGGCCATTCTGCTGTGGAGTCTGGGGGCAGACAGTTTCCTCTTGATGCCATGTTCTTCACAGTACTTGTTGAATTCACCGGAAGTGAATTCCCCTCCTTGATCAATTCTAAGGCACTTGATCCTTTTACCGCTTTCCTTCTCTACTAATGCTCTGAAAGATTTGAACTTTCCAAAAGCTTCAAACTTATCTTTCAAGAATGTGACCCACATCATTCTTGAGCAGTCATCAATGAGAATCATGAAGTACCTATCACCCTGCACACTCCTAGTTTTCATAGGACCACACAAATCAGTATGCACAAGATCAAGTAAATTGTCAACAGTGAAAGGTTTACCTTTAAAGGTTGAGGAAGAAATTTTCCCCAGTTGACACTCTCTGCACAAGGTGTTTTCTGGTTTTCTCAGCATGGACAACCCTCTAACTGCCTTGATCTTATGGCCTTCACAATATTATCAAAGTTTACATGGAAGAGTCTCCTATGCCATATCCAGCTGTCATCGAACTTGGCCATAAGACATGTACTGATATTTGCATTCAGCTGAAATAGGTTACCTTTGGTCTGCATGCCAGTGGCCACCAATTCACCATTCTTTCCTTTGATTCTGCACACTCCATTCTTGAATTCCAGAGTGAGACCACTATCATTCAACTAGACAACACTCAGAAGGTTGTGTTTGAGACCATCAACCCAATACACATTGTCAGCACTACTCTTTCCATTCAGAGAGATGGACCCTTTGCCTTTGACCATACATGGTGCATCATTACCAAAGTGAACCACACCACCATCATACTCTTCCAAGGATAGAAACTTGCTCTTGTCACCAGTCATATGGTGAGAACAACCACTATCAATAATCCACTCGTTGGAATTATCAAAGCGGGAGACAAAAGCCTTCTTGTCTGACACATCTTCCTTAACAGCAACAAACACAATATCTTCATTTTCTTCATCTTTTGATTCCTCATCTATGACACCTTCATCCACTGCCACAAAATAGTTTCTCCAGTTTCCTCCTTTTAATTTCTTGAACCTTTCCGGTTTGTCCTTGTTGTCACCATTAGGATGGTTTACAGTAATATGTCCTATCCGATTACAAGAAAAGTATTTCAAAGGGAGCTTACCTTTGTATTTATCGGTTCTTTTAGGAAGTTTCCTGGCAAGAAGAGCTTCAAACTCCATCAGAATCTCCTCATCATCCATTTCTCTACTTTGTCTTGGTTCACCATTGGTGCTTTCTTCTTTTCCTTTTCTGGATGGTACAACACAAGCTTTAAAAGCTGATTCAGTCTTTTGAATACTGCCATCAAAACTATTTAGCTCATACGTTGTCAACTTTGCAATGATGGAGTCTAGGGATACCTTAGTCTTATCTATTGATCTCAACTCCTGAATAGCAGCAACCCTTATTGCATAGACTAGAAATAAGGATCTCAGAACTTTGGTTACCACAGTGGAATCTTCCATTTTACCACCCGCACTCTTGATATCTCCGACAATAGTTTTGATTCTTATTCCATACTGTTGAATGGTCTCACCTTCAACCATCCGCATGTCTTCAAACTTCCCTCTAAGGCTTTCTTCCTTAACTTGTTTTACATGCTCATCACCACCATAGATATTTTCAAGAGTATCCCATACTTCTTTGGGATTTACTTTATCTTGGACATCAATAAACTCAATTTCAGATAAACTACTAATTAGGGCTTCCATGACTTGCCCATTCTCCTGCATCTCTCTCTTTTGGTCATTGGTGAGAGTACCGGTAGGGGCAACATAAGCATTCTCAACATAGCTCCAGTGTTGAGCACCCATGCTTCTGATGTATATCTTCATTCTGTCTTTCCATATATTAAAATTATCTTTATTGAACTTTGGACCTTCCCTCTTCATCATTAGACTGGGATCTTTTCCTCAAGCGGTTAAGCTTATAACATAGAGGACCTGGAGGACGCTCTAATACCAATTGATAACTCAATGATGAACGGATAGTACCAAATCGATACTGATAGGGAGGGTGAATCAGTACAGACAAAAACACATTCCTTAAACCGGTTTGTCAGCAGACACTGTGCTTTGGCAGACAAATAGTAACATCGGTCTTAAACAGAGTACAACTGGCAAAACCCAGAATAACTGAGACAAGCATAAACCGGTTGATACTTATCTTTTCATACAATCTAACACTTCATTTCCATTTCACCCTAGTGCATGAATAGGTAATCTATGATCAAAAATATATAAACAACTAGATCAACATGATTTACCTTCAGACACAAATCACTTAAACCATCACATGAATAACACCACACATGACACAGATTTTTCACGTGGAAACCCAACTGGGAAAAACCACGGTGGGGATGAATACCCACAAGCTATTTTTGAACTCTTTAGAAGTCTGCTCTGTTAGGAGCCTTGTCCGGTTAAAGACTGATACAATAGGTTCTGTTAGGAACCGATCCTATTAGGGATCACCTGGTTAAGGGATGGCTAGAATACCTGGTTAAGGGTTAAACCCTGTTAAAGGTTACCTTGTTAGAGGATTTCAAGAACTCAATGGTTTTGAGTCACCCTGTCAAAGGATTTACAGTAAGCCGGTTAAAGCTACCCTGTTAACGGATTTCCCAATTGTTGAAGTGGTTAGAGATCAACAGGTATTACAATGATCTGGTAACAACACTCAATGCCAATGTAGATCCGCTTTAGCTCCTCTTCACCTTCTGTACCTACACTCTGTAGGTATCACTTCTCTCCTATGGTTTGGCAAGAATCACGTATCTCTTCACTTGGATACACACACACAACTTTTGCCAACAACCTCAAAAAGAAACACAACAACGACCTTATAGGAAATAGATAGGTCAGTAGCATAAACCCTAAACCCTAAACCTATTAGGTTAAGCAATTCAAATAGTTCAATCCTGACTGTTGAGCACATTTAATTAAATGCAACAGTCTTGAACTGATCTCAAGAAGTTCTCCATCGTTCATTTTCCACCGCTTTCATGGTGGCTAATAACCCATCACGTGTTTTCACCATTTACAGACTTCGCACATTCCTGAGGTAGAAAGGAACAATCTCCTTCATGCAAGATCCTTCACATGCACAAGGCTGATGCGGCAACATGATCTATTCTTCGTTATAATGCTAACTCATCACACAAAGTCACTGGTTGAGTCACACAGGCTTGAAGCACTTCAACCGGAAACCCTGAAGTTGAGACTACCAACCGATAGTCATACAAAGCTTCCATGTACCGGTTGCCATATCCACATGTCGGTTCACCTTGAACAAACACATCACTTCACAATGTTATACCGGTTCTCACATATACTAGTTCTTGGTAACATATCGGTTCTCTCTTCTTCAGCATATTGACATCAATGACAACATACAATGTCATCATGTCCTCATATCGGTTCACATAATGCCAACACAAATAGATGGGAAAACCTACACAAGTTGTCACCAAACTAAGAGGAATCAAATCTCTATAGAATGAAAGAATTACAAGGGTATGTGAAGGATCATAGTGTGCCAAAACAGGCCCTCAAGTGGCAATGAAATTTCAGAAAATCAGAGTTATGCAACTTGACATGAAAATTTGAATAAGTTGTGAACATTATTTTTAAAATATGTAAGAAGATAATCTATAGAAAATTGAATTTAGTTTCTAAGCTACTAGTTGTTTTTTGAAAAAAAAAATCCTATTTGATGAAAATTTCAAATTTCAATGCAGTGGTACTAAAATTTCAGGAAAAAGATAAGAAGTAGACATATGTCTAACCACCCTAATCACAATAAAATCATAATATTTTTTTATAATCTTTATAATATAAGTATTAGACTCATGTTCGGATGTGACACATATTTTTTTATAAAGCAAATAATTATTTATGATTTTTTTACTACAGCTTTTCAAAAATTCAGAAACTCCTACATCTGACCACCTTAATTTGGTCAAAACCTTATGATTTTTTTTTAAAAAAAAATTCTCCCTATAGTAGACGAAGGATAGGATGTGATGCATGTTTCAGATTCAAAAAATGTTATACCGTTTGAAAGTTATGAGTGTTTTTCAACCAGTCTATCAATCAGGACTATTGTCAGAATTCAATTAGAAAATAAATAATAATTATTTATTAAAGTCAAAATAAGACAAGCCTTATATTGTTGGAAAGATGAGAACGCCCTTAAAAAACCCTTTTGGTTTTATCAATTTTGGCTACAAAAAAAGTTGTCAGCCACCAGTGTAAAGTCTGGAAAATCAAGGAATACTAAAAAACACATTTTTTCAGTTGACTTTCTAGGCTTGTCACTTCCAAGCCAAATTCCAAAGCATTCCCGAGCCAAAATTTGAAATTTGAAATTTTTACAACAAAAATCGGATATCCAGTACAATCAGATATCCCATTATATCGAATATCCCATTTTAATAAGTAAATTCACTAACTAAATGTGCACATTATTTATCTATTGTTTATTAGTATATTAATATATTAATTTATAAATAAATTAGTATATGATATTAGGGAGAGAGAGAGAGAGAGAGAGAGAGAGAGAGAGAGAGAGATTAGGGGAGAGAGATAGGGGGATATAGAGAGATAGAGAGAGAGAGATAGAGAGAGATGAGGTGGGTGAAGGGGGAGAGAGATGGGGAGAGGAAAGGGAGAGAGACAGAGAGATTAGGGGAGAGGAATAGAGAGATTATGGGTCCTATGGTATACTAAGGGGTCATATTGTGTCCTACAACCCCTTAGGATAGCATATAACCCCTTACGACACCAAATTGTATCGTTATGGGTCATATTATATTCTGAGGGGTCATATTGTGTCATATGACCCCTTTAAGGCACCATATGACCCCTCAGGACATAATATGACCCTTTACAACTCTATACGGTGTCGTTATGGGTCATATGACCCCTTAAGACACCATATGGTGTCGTTGGGGGTCATATGGTGTCCTAAGGGGTCATATTGTGTCCTACGACCCCTTAGGACACCATATGACCCCTTAAGACACCATATTGGGTCGTTATGGGTCCTATGGTATTCTTAGGGGTCATATTGTGTCCTACAACCCCTTAGGACACCATATGACCCCTTAAGACACCAAATTGTGTCGTTATGGGTTATATTGTGTCATAAGGGGTCATGGGACACCATATGACCCCTAAAGACAACATACGACCCCTTATGACACCATATTAGGTTGTTATGGGTCCTATGGTGTCCTAAGGGATCATATTGTGTCCTATAACCCCTTAGGACACCATATGACCCCGTAAGACACCAAATTATGTTGTTAGGGGTCATACGGTGTCCTAATAGGTCATGGGACACCATATGACCCCTAAGGACAACATATGACCCCTTATGAAACCATATTGGGTCATTATGGATTAGGATTAATGACATTCCCAAAGATACTGAGAGGGGGGGGAGGTGAATCAGTATCTAACCAGTTAACAAAATATTTAACCTTATTAAGTATTTTGCATTTCAAAACAATGTACCGGTAAATAAGAGTTAATGCAGTAAATAGGAACAATAAAGACAACATAGAAAACACACCATAACACAAGATGTTTAATGAGGAAACCCGGTGTGGGAAAAACCTGAGTGGGATTCATGACCCACAATATTCACTCACTGGCCAATGAATGTATATTACTTACAATGTGGTGCCTGCACATGCAGGAAGGTCAACTGCCTAGAGCTCACTGCTCAATCTACAAAATAGAATTCTCACGGACTTACAAATAGATTATGAGAATCCAATACAATGTACTGCTACAATTCAACATCTTCTCTGCCAGGTTCAGTACCGGTTTAAGCTCATACTATAACCATAAACCTTTTACAAAATCTGCCTTATGCATTCGCATATACCTTCCTTAATATTCGCTCATTCCATCTATCTATCTTCTTGTATATGAAAATGATTTACAAGATCTCATACATATATGAGTCTATTTCAATATTCCATGTCGGCTTTACAAAAGATATTTACAATTAAATACAATAAATAAAAGTTTATTCCTGTCGGCTGGGATGTCGGTATGCATTGTTGCCGCTGCTAATGAAGTGCCTGCCGGTGACGGTGTCTTCCGGTGGTTTACCAGATGAATTCCACAAGGTTTCCTAAAGGTTTCCACAAGGTTATCATCAATGACGACACCTTCAATTCTCATTAGAGTGTATAATGCCAACAATCTCCCCCTTTGGCAATTGATGGCAACACTCATGAGAAAAATCCAAAAACTGTTCCAAAAAGTGAAGTCCAAAAATTTACCAAAAATGTGTGCTCCCCCTGAGTAGATGATCTCCTTTGAATAGCCATTTTTCTCTGTCTAGTACTCCCCCTTTGACATCAATGACAAAGGTTGTCAAAAATTGTCAAATGAGTGCAGAATTTCACCTTGAGGTTTATAACCAGTTGGTTACAATCTGAAATATATCAGCCAAAACCAAGTTTAAACTCTGTATGAATCTGTTGTTGTCATTCATGGTTGCCTTAGTTCTTTGGATCGTGCTGGTGAGATGGTGCATATGTTCCTTCCGTGACCTTTCCCCTTGAATTAATGCCTTAGAGATCTCATTTCTCAGAGAGATAAGGCTATCCAATTTAGGACTAAGTTTATACTTAAGCTCTCTAACATTTGCCTTGATCCTTGCTTTTTATTTCTCTAATTTCTCCAAATTTTCCTCAAATCCTTCTATTTCTTGCTCAATAACTGATATAGGTTCCGATGAACCAATAATATTATTAGCTATATCATCTATCTCCTTTTGTATTCTGCTTATTTCCTTTTCAATGTCCTGTGTCAATAGATGTGGCTTGCATGTATCCCTGTATAGTTCCGTGTATTCCAAAATTGTTGTGTTTAGTGTGGGTAAAAGTGTGTCAAAGTGTTCAATGCACTTGTTTATTGTGTCCTCAAAGAATTTTTCTTTTTCTTTTTCCATTTTCTCTTTGAATGTTTCCTCATTTATTTTGTCAACTATTAATACATTTCCAGCAATAAATTTAGAGAATGTGTCTAACTAATTTAAAGAATCCTTTACATGATCTATATTGCATTTTGGTGCAATTATCTTAAGAATAGGTATTGTATCATCAATTGCCTTGTAGGCCAATGCATTACAATCAATTATCTTCTTAATTGAGTCCAGAAGTACCTCTGTCACATTTGCAGGCCTAAATTCACTTAGTGAAGTACCTGATGTTTGACCAACTGCCTTTATTATCTTAGTGCTTCTAGTGTTAGTAACCAATTTGTTTGTATCAACCTCCGGTGGATCAGTCTGAGTTTGCATTTCAACTAGCAATGGTTTGGGTTTCTCAGTGATTACCGGTTGCACTATCTCAATATGTACCTATGCCTCTGCCAGTTTCTCTATTGGTTTCTCTGTGTTATCAACTACCGATATCTCTATCTCCGTAGGTTTCTCAATGCTAGTATCAATACTACCAGTATTCATTCCACTGTCCAAAGGTTTCTTTGAAGGCTCTGTTTGATCTGTTTGTATTCCAACCTCAATACTTTCTGCCAGTTGCTCAGCAATGTTTCCAGTAATATCATTCTTTACCTCAGTGTTGTCCTTGTCCACAACAATGTTCACTTCCTGAGTATCAATATTCATGGTGAATAAAATTTTTGATTCAGGGTTAGTGTCATCATGTGTTGTGTCTACATTTTCAGTAGCCGGTATGTCATTAGTATGTGTCGGTGTAGTAATCAAGGGTGGTGGTAAGTTGTTAGTTATTTTTATGTTTGGTATTCCACCAACTTTTCCTTTCCCTTTGTCCTTGTCCTTCTGATAGACCCTGAAATTTTTCTTAGGTCTTTTCAATTCTTCTTGTTTTTCCTTTTCTACAAAAAAGATATCCCATTTATCAGTTGTTTCCTCTGCAATTTAATTAACTCTTCCAGCCATTAAGCTCACTTGCCAGCGATCACTGACAAAAACTGATCTGTTAGCCTCACAAATTAATTCATCAATCTCTTCTATAGAGCCAACTGGATGTACAACTAGAAGTTTTTCAATCTTAAGTTTCTTGCTTAACTCCATTACTGCAATCCTTTTTGCATCTAACCTTCTATACAATTCATTTGGTAAGTTATCTACAACTTCAATTAACACTTTCTTGTAAATGTCGAGATGTAGAATTATACTGTTCTCAATACTTTCCTTTTTTGTATCAGTGAATGTATTATATAATTTGCTCGCATTTACTAAGTTGTTGTCATCAGTGATTTCACTCAGTAAGTTATCCAAAGGTGGTATAACCTATTTTTGTTTCTTCTTGGGTGTTAACTTCTTTGTCAGTTGTCTTACTACCTATTGCTTCTTTCTTGTTTTCTTGGGTGAGGGAGAGGGTACCGGTGAGGGTTTTCTCTTCCTATCAACTCTCTTGAACTCAACAGGTATCTCACTGTCAAATGATGTACCAACCGGTGAAATGTGTGCCTCCGGTTGCAATCCTTCCAGTTCACTTGCCTTAATTCCAGTAATGTTCATGATGTTTTCTTTGATTTCCTTTACTTGTTTTGATGCACTCCTTATGTACTTTTCTCTTTTCTTTCTTTGTTTCATTGTCTGTACACCGCTCTCAATTGTTTCTGCATTACCAAAAATGTTTTTTGTGGGTTCTCTAGGTGCTTCTAATAGGGTTTTAGCATAAGTCTCAATAATATTCACATCTGCCTCATACCCCATTTAAGTTACCCATACAGTTCTAGGAAGAACTGCTTCCATCCATATTTCATCCTTTTTAATCACAAAACATATTTCTTTGTCATATTTGTCTACTATACTTTGTGGTAGTCTCTCTTTGGTTTTCATTTTGGCTTAAAAAGCTTTGAAATACTCAATTATATTGTTTTCTTTAGCTGTACCCATGCTTATGAAAGCTTCTTGCAATTGTTTGCCTACTGATATGTCGTATCCAAAATCTTTTTGTCCAATACTAGGAACTTCTTTTGAGAAATACAACATAAGGCATACCAAAAGGTTACCAAAACGAAATGTCCCTTTCTTGTCACCTTTTATCTTTTTTAGGTTGTCTATTAGTTCATCCTTTAGCCATTCACACACATCTATTTTTGCATCATTATTTACCATATCATAAGCACTTTTAATGCAAAGACTAGAAACTGAATTAAGTCCGTTTGCATGTGTAGTCTTGTAACCTAAGATCATACTTATGAATTTCACATTGATATCCTTGATGTCATTTCCTCTCAGAGATCTACTATTAGATGTTGCTCCAGTTAAGGTCATGACTATGTTTTTAGGTACCTTCTTTGTCTTGTCTGGCCTGCTACTGGTTGAGGGTAAACTTGACACTGCCCTAATTGCTTCCTTGGTGAGTTTGCAGACTGAATCTAACCAAAGAAATTCTCCATGTACCCTGCTAAGGACAATTCTAACTACTTCCTTCGGAAATTCAGGGATGTCCAAGATTTCCATAAGCCTAAAGTCTCAATAATTTTGTGCTCGGGTTTGACATTGCCATTTTCATCATAGACTACGGTTCTAAACATCTTTAACACTTCCTCAGAACCTAATTCTTCAATATTGTAATGAATATAAATTCTAGGGTCTTCAACATAAGCTACACCTTAAGGAATTTTTGAAAATGCGCCTATGGAATCTTCTTACTTAGCTATCTTGGGAATAATTTTGAAAACAGGCCTAGGGCATTTTACAACTTCCACAAAAGTAGGGTTTGCAATAAATTCGGAAGCAGAAGAGGAAGCCATTTGAAAAATACCTTAAGCTACCTGATAATGATTGAGTGCTTGAAAGAAATCACTTCACTTCTTCGCCTCGAATGCCTTCACTCATATTTTCACACTCTCTGCTCATTTGAATGCTCAATGAATCAAAAAAGAGGGAAAACCGATGATTTATAATGACTTTTCTTTCAACAATCACATTAAATGCCCGTCGGTTAAGTGAAACTTAACACATCTTCCGATAGAGAAGAAATCTATCTTCTCACCATCAACCAAGGGTAAACCACATGATATTCAACTTGTTGCAATACCCCCAAAGGGTTACTTTTCAGTTGGATGAAGAATCTCCTACCGGTGGAGTAATACTCTGTTCTACCGGTGAAGGAATAGTCTCATCAACATTCTGATCTCTCTTTCTAATCCACTGTTTTGAAAATTCTTGCTTTACCTCATCTACCTTCTCTTTGCCTTTCAAACCGAGTCCTTTATTATTTGTTGGTGAAGTCTTACTTCTACAAAATTTTGCAATATGTCCAATCTTGTTACAAGCATAACAAGTCGCATTATTCTTCTGAATAGCCTTTCCATATCCCATGCCAATTTGTGTTCTGCATTGATTAGATAAGTGCCCAAATCTCCCACAAACATAACATCTCACATTCATTCTGTAGTTTTCTGAATTGTGACCAATTTTGTTGCATTTGGAACATTGACCAGTGGGTGCATTAATGTTCTGATTGTTTCTAGATCTACATTGATTTGCTCTATGACCATACTTGTTACAGTTAAAGCATTTCCCATTAAATTTGTAAGCATTAGGTTGTCTTAACGGTTTACTGTGATCATGATTGTTTGCAGTACCAGAACTTTCTCCAACTTCAAATCCAAGTCCATTAGTATCTCCATTAGGTTTCTGACATTTCAACATATCATAAAGTTCTTCTGAACTTTTCTTGAATTTCTCTTTATGTTTATTTGCAGTAGCCAACTCATTTTCCAGAATTCTTATTTGTCTCATAAGTTTAGTTTTATCATGTTGCATGTGAATCAAATCTATCTTCAACATATCATTTTCATGACTGAGTCTTAGATTTTCATTTCCAACATCATTGAGTCTCCTAGTCAAGTCATCTTCATTATTCTTCATGTCTTCAATGTCTTTACAAAATCTCATAGTCATATCTTGCATTTCATTTCTCATAGTACTATTTTCTTGCCTCAATTTGTTCACAAGATCATTAAGAGTTTCTTTTTCATCATCATCACTCTACATCTTCTCATGAAGTTCTTTTCTTTTATTTCTAGCAATAGTAAGATTCTCCTGAAGTCCTTGAATGAATTCCTGTGTAGTCCTCAGATCATCTTCAAGTTTGATATTCTTCAACTTCTCTACATCATAGTCCACAAGAGATCCTTCTAATTGTTTTCTTAAGTTCTCCATCGGTACCGGTGTCAGAATCTTCCTCAAGATGTTAGGCTTTTGAAAATAGAGGACTAGGCTTTGATATCAATTATTAGGATTAATGACAGTCCCAAAGATACTAAGAGGGGGGGGGGGTGAATCAGTATCTAACTGGTTAACAAAATATTTAACCTTATTAAGTATTTTGCATTTCAAAACAGTGTACCGGTAAATAAGAGTTAATGCAGTAAATAGGAACAATAAAGACAACATAGAAAAAATACCATAACACAAGATGTTTAACGAGGAAACCCAGTGTGGGAAAAACCTAGGTGGGATTTGTGACCCACAATATTCACTCACTGGCCAATGAATGTATATTACTTACAATGTGGTGCATGCACATGCAGGAAGGCCAACTGCCTAGAGCTCATTGCTCAATCTACAAAATGGAAGTCTCACTGACTTACAAATGGATTATGAGAATCCAATACAATGTACTGCTACAATTCGGCATCTACTCTGCCAGGTTCAGTACCAGTTTAAGCTCATACTATAACCATAAACCTTTTACAAAATCTACCTTATGCATTCATATATACCTTCCTTAATATTCGCTCATTTCATCTATCTATCTTCTTGTATATAAAAATGATTTACAAGATCTCATACATATATGAGTCTATTTCAATATGCCATGTCAGCTTTACAAAATATATTTACAATTAAATACAATAAACAAAAGTTTGTTCTTGTCAATTGGGGTGTCGGTATGCATTGTTGCTGCTGCTAGTGTCTGTCGGTGGTTTACCAAATGAATGCCACAAGGTTGCCTGAAGGTTTCCATAAGGTTGCCATCAATGACAATATCTTCGATTCTCATTAGAGTGTATAATGCCAACATTATGCGTCCTATGGTGTCCTAAGGGGTCATATTTTGTCCTACGACACCTTAGGACACCATATGACCCCTTAAGACACCATATTGGGTCGTTATGGGTCCTATGGTGTCCTAAGGGGTCATATTGTGTCCTATGACCCCTTAGGACAACATATGACCCCTTAAGACACCAAATTGTGTCGTTATGGGTCCTAAGGGGTCATGGGACACCATATGACCCCTAAGGACAACATACGACCCCTTATGACACCATATTGGGTCGTTATGAGTCATATGGTGTCCATAGGGGTCATATTGTGTCTTACAACCCCTTAGGACACCATATGACCCCTTAAGACACCAAAATGTATCGTTATGGGTCATATTGTGTCCTAAGGGGTCATGGGACACCATATGACCCCAAGGTCAACATACGACCCCTTATGACACCATATTGGGTCATTATGGGTCCTATGGTGTCCTAAGGGGTCATATTGTGTCTTAGGACCCCTTAGGACACCATATGATCCCTTAAGACACCATATTGGGTTGTTATGGGTCATATGGTGTCCTAAGGGGTCATATTGTTTCCTACGACCCCTTAGGACACCATATGACCCCTTAAGACACCAAATTGTGTTGTTATGGGTCATATGGTGTCATAAGGGGTCATGGGACACCATATGACCCCTAAGGACAACATACAAGCCCTTATGACACCATATTGGATCGTTATGAGTCATATGGTGTCCATAGGGGTCATATTGTGTCCTATGACCCCTTAGAACACCATATGACCCCTTAAGACACCAAAATATGTCGTTATGGGTCATATTGTGTCCTAAGGGGTCATGGGAAACCATATCACCCCTAAAGACAACATACAACTCTTATGACACCATATTGGATCGTTATGAGTCATATAGTGTCCTAAGGGGTCATATTGTGTCCTCTAACCCTTTAGGACACCATATGACCCCTTAAGACACCAATTTATGTCGTTATGGGTCATATGGTGTCCTAAGAGGTCATGGGACATCATATGACCCATAACGACATAAATTGGTGTCTTAAGGGGTCATATGGTGTCCTAAGGGGTTAGAGGACACAATATGAACCCTTAGGACATCATATGACCCGTAAGGACAACATATGAGCCCTTATGACACCATATTGGGTTGTTATGAGTCATATGGTGTCCATAGGGGTCATATTGTGTCCTACGACCCCTTAGGACACCATATGACCCCTTAAGACACCAAATTTGCCATTATGGGTCATATTGTGTCCCAAGGGGTCATATTGTGTCCTAAGGGGTCATGGGACACCATATGACCCCTAAGGACAACATGCGAGCCCTTATGACACCATATTGGGTCGTTATAAGTCATATGGTGTATATAGGGGTCATATTGTGTCATACGACCCCTTAGGACACCATATGACCCCTTAAGACACCAAACTGTATTGTTATGGGTCATATTATGTCCTAAGTGGTCATGGGACACCATATGACCCCTGGGGACAACATACGACCCCTTATGACACCATATTGGGTCGTTATGAGTCATATGATGTCCAAAGGGGTCATATTGTGTCCTATGACCCCTTAGGACACCATATGACCCCTTAAGACACCATATTGGGTCGTTATGGGTCCTATGGTGTCCTAAGGGATCATATTGTCTCCTACAACCCCTTAGGACACCATACGACCCCTTAGGACACCAAATTGTGCTGTTATGGGTCATATGGTGTCTTACGGGGTCATGGGACACCATATGACCCCTAAGGACAACATACAACCCCTTATGGTCTCTCTCTCTCTCTCTCTCTCTCTCTCTCTCTCTCTCTCTCTCCCCTAATCTCTCTCTCCCCCTCTCTCTCTCTCCCCCTCCCCTTCTCTCTCTCTCTCTCTCTCTCTCTCTCTCTCTCTCTCTCTCTCTCCTCTCTCTCTCTCTCTCTCTCTCTCTCTCTCTCTCTCTCTATAACATGAGTAATAATATCGGATATCCGATTTCTGTCATTTCCATTAATGTGGCAACAGTAAAAAAAAGGCGGCAATGGGAAAAAAATTTGGGACCACAAATTTATACATTAAAATCGGATATCCAATTTTTGTAAATAAAAAAGAGCCTTGTGAGCTATTTTGTGGATTCCAACGGCCCACAGTCTTCACATTCTATTTTTTGTCGATGATCACGGGTGAACAAAAAAAAAAATTGAAATCTGATTTGTATGCACTGTTTATTGACCCAAGAACCAATCAACCCCTACAAGGTGCTTCCAGGAGGTTACCTATCCATTGGTGCCATCGCCAAGGGATAAGGGATAATTTTTGGGATAGGTGGTGGATAGTTTTTAATTATCCTCCATGCAGTAAAAATGAGGTCCCACAATACTTTTTGAGGAAACTCGATTGCGAATTCATTCTCAATGAAATCCCTAATTACTTTGACATAGGGTCTGAGTTCTAGGGTAGAGGTGGGGGCTCCGCACAGGATAGAGTAGGGGCACAACGTACTCAAAATTTGGCACCGAGACCCCTAGGTAAACCAAAGATTGCACATATCACTATCCCTTCTATTGTAAAGGAGGGTGTTGAGGTAGATACCTTAGAGTCCATTAGCTCACTGACTCAAAGTCTTATATATCACACTAGGCCTCTAGCACATGGTGATGTGGTTGAGTCTTCTGGGAATTGAGTTCGACCTCAGTTATATCAAAATTGTGGGTCTCATTG
Source organism: Cryptomeria japonica (assembly GCF_030272615.1). Lineage (NCBI taxonomy): Eukaryota > Viridiplantae > Streptophyta > Pinopsida > Cupressales > Cupressaceae > Cryptomeria > Cryptomeria japonica. The sequence goes on along the minus strand of NC_081411.1, from coordinate 358,512,188 downwards.
TGTTTATGGTCATGAAGATGATTCAAATGCACATGGCCAGGACACATCTACAACATATCAAATTGTCATGACAGATGATCTATTGAATCAAACATTTGACATTGATAGTCAGGTAAATTTGAACAAGTTCAAATTTAATTTATTAAATTTTATTTTGAAACATAATATTAAGTAAATTACTAGAATGATATTATTTTGAAATCTAATATTAACTAACTTACTAGAGTGATTATAATAAAATTTCAGGGTCAGAGTGTTCACCCTTAGCCTAGTGGCCCTCTGCCTTTTGATTGCATGATGATGTCAAATCCATAGGTTTGTAACTAGTAAAGAAATTATAAATATAATACATGTGAGTAGTTTAACCTTATGTGAGTGGTAATCTTATAACTCATATTAGATGTTGAATAGGTTAATGTTGGGCCTTCAACATCAACACCTACTAGTCAAGGTGGTCATTGAACTTTCACTCAAGTAACCTTGTCTATTTTTATTCATTAATGGTTTGTAAAATAAAGTCAGTTAGATTTTGGCAATTAAATAAAATTGTTTCATTTTCAGACGCTGACATCAGATGCACCTAATATTCGCTCCACAATGGAGCATGGTGATCTCTAGCAGTAGCATCTTTCATGCCTTTGACAGTAGTATGAGTCAGATTAGTAAATTTCATATTATATTTGTCTTATTTATCTATTAATTGAAATATTGAATGATATTCATTTGTAGTTTAATTTCTATTTTGATGCTTGCCATAGGGCTTTACAACTTCAGATTGTGAGTGTGTCCCTGTTATGAATGAATTGTTGCAAAAATTGATTGAGATAGATTATTAGTTTGCGGTAAGTGATTATGCTCTCATATGTTGATTTGTATAATTCAATTTATGTATATTAATGTGTGTACTTTTTATTGTTTTAGTTGAAGGTCCAACAAATTTTAGAGAGGAGTTCAATTCAACGGGTTTGAAAGTAACCATCATATACATCTCCCTCCACTTGACATGCAAAGGTGGCTCGCAATCTCTTTCCTTCCCCTAGAGGGAAGTGACTACATTAAGGTCCTTTGTTGTATGCCTATATGGCATTTTTGCATATATATTTCCAGATATATGACATTATATGTCTATATGGCTTTTTGTAAGACTATATGGTTTTATTACATATATTGTACTTTAATCTACATATAACAATGTGTCATGACTTACTCTTGCACAATATCTATAGAAAAACAATTTAAATTTAAAAAAGATAAGAAAAAAAAAAGGAAAAAATGTTGTTAAGAATTTCCAGGAAAGTACGAAATTGTTTTCCTTTCAGAAAATCTAGGTCATATTAGTCTGGAGAATAAGAGATACATGGAAGACTGAAAATAATAATTGCAAGGGGATGCTGCCATCATATTTTTGGAAAGATTGAAAAGAACCTAATTGAATTAATATCATTTTAGTTTAGATTTGTCTACAAATTCTTCCTTCCTATGTAGATGATAGGGACACTATAGCTTTAATTTGCTTACAAACAAGTAGATTTGATATTTATTATTGTTAGTATGTTGTTAAAAGAATACATCATATCCAAGTGGTGGTTGGCATGAGCTTGAATATGGTAAGTTGTATGCATCTTGAAGTTGAATATGATATGTTATATACATCTTGAAGTTGAACTTTGATTAGACTTTGTCAGCATTTGATGAATCATAAATGTCATTTCATTATTAATCTTGTGAGTGTGAGGTGTAGAAATAAATATCAATTACTTTGATGGGTGGTTGTCCTGGTATGATAACTACCAGATGGTTGTGCCTTATGAAGAAAAGTTGAACATATAATAACTAATTGAGAACATCAATTCAAATCCATAATACAGAGGATACTAATAACAGATCTTTGTATATTTTATCTATCTAGTTTTTCAACCACTGACCTTCATGTATGTTTACATGTTAAGCTGTGTGGTCATTTCCTCTTACAGTTTTGTTCAACATCTTGATGCTCTAGGATTAAAATTTCTTTTCTTGGACATTTAAGTGAGTTTGGCTTAGAGAATATCAATGTAGTCTCTTTTGTACTAGCCATGAAATGGCCTTGGGTTGTTATGGCAACTGATAGATATTAAATTAGACTGCAGTGTAGTGAAGAACTTATTTATTTTTTCTAATAATGAAATAGGTACAACTATATTGAGATAAAATGAAGCTTTTCGCTCATATGAAGATGTCACATTGGCAAATTGGTCTTTATTATAATACACAAGACATAAGTAAAATCAAAATGCTCTTGTCAAATCCTGCCAGATGCTATGTTAACTTGTGACTCATTAGTGTATGCTGGGAGAGGGAAGAGTGTGTGGCTTCAGGGTACAGTTTTGGACTTGAACCATATTGCATAAATCTCAAGGCTTCAACTTGATTATCAATAAAGGTTTCTGATTATTTACAAAATATCTGGATTTCTAGCTCAACTTGATGGCCAGTACTGCCTATGACATTTATCATATCTTTGGAAATTAAAAACACAATCAGAATGTTAAATGATATACCTCTATACATTAGGAAATTAGAAACATAAGCTTGTTTTGAAGGCCTTTAGCCGCATTGATCAACAAATGATGCAATCAAAAATAGGGAGACAAATTAATGGCAACCTCCACCTTGCAGCTAAAATCCAGATTTAATACACATATCCTTGATGCATGATAAAGACACAAAAAGCCATAGCTTTAATCCAGATTTGCAAACATAAAAATCATGAGCAACAACATAGATTGAGAAATTTATGACAGATCCTCAAAAAGTTGTGTACCATCATTTGATCTCTCTTTGCAAAATCTGAACTCAGTTTTTCCTTTTTTTCCATGAATCTCGCTCTACTGAAAAGAATACCACCCGTTCATTTTCCTTACCAAGAGTCTACCTAGTCTTTTCCCTTCAAGAGCTCACCTTTTTCATTTTTCCAAAACCAATTGAAAGATTGGTTTTCAAATACTTTGTTTCTTGGCTTTTCACATATGGGTCGACTCTTTGCATTTTTCTCTTTTCATGTTCAGACTGACTCTGTCTCATTCATGCTCAACATGATCTTTCATCAAAGAGGACTCACTTTATCCTACCTACCTATGTCTATGGAAAATTTAAATTCTTTTTGGGTGATTCAAGCTTGCACTATCCACACGATTCTCATGCTTCACCCATGATTGTCGAAGAGGAAAGTTCACTTGAGTATGACTGTCTATCAGATCTTGTACAACCAGGACATGTTTTTGCAATTGTTGCACCGCAAGGGAATGAAGAGATCAAAATATTGGTTGGCATGATGTGTACAGGGAAAATAAAAACTAACACAACCAGTGACAGATGATGACGGGTTCACATATCCTACAGGTTCAGTTATTGTTGTGGGAACTTGGTTGCGAACATACATGATTAGAAAGAACGACATACCTACTGTAGACACTCAAAATTGTCATGTTTAATTAAATAAATATTTTATTTATTTAATTATCTAAGCCTATTTCTTCTATTAATTAAATAAATTTTTATTTATTTAATTAATTCATTTATCCTCTTCTAGCCTTATTTCTTATTTAAATAAATACATTTATTTATTTAAATTACCCCTTTCCTAAATTAAATAAATATTTTTATTTATTTAATTATCCCACTTCTTCTATTAATTAAATAAATCTTTATTTATTTAATTAATTCATTAGCCTTTTCTACCCATGACACATGTCATTCATCTCTTAATTCATACACTACATACCTTTTTCATTATTTTGGTATTTCTTATACCTACCCTCTAATCCTAGCCGACCTCTCTTTTTACACCTCTCAATCTTAACCCTCCATTTCATATTGTGTCTTCTATTTAAGGAGATGCTTTCTTCATTGTCAAACCCTAATGCCTAATGACATATGCTAATGATCTTTCATGCAACTTGGCTACACTACAATTCCACTTACAACCACATTCTGTTCTTTGTTGAGCTCTTGTGCATATAAAAATCTGAGAGCAAATATATCAAGCAAGATCAATGGAGATAGGAAGAATGGAGATCAAAACCCTATTGGACATTGTGATGGTATAATCTTTGTGATTTTGAGTTATTTTGCATTGCCTTAGGTTATCTTCATATGTTATGGTGGATCTTTGTTCATTGTTAGGCTAGGGTTTAGTGGTTGGATTCATTTTAGCCTTTCAATTTTGTTATTATTGTTATCCATTTTCACCATAAACATTTTGGCACGCCCAGTGGGACTCTTGTCCCTTTGCATTTAACAATTTTGTTGCAGATTTTGCATTTTTGAAGTTGCAGATCGGAGAATTTTGACGATATTTTAGGTTTTTCCGCGTCTGCGAGTGTTCGGATCGCATTTTTGTGTTTCAGAAGCATCTGCGATATCGGGAATCGCGTCTGTGTTTCTGTCAGTTTTTATTTTGCAGGTTTCCGAAGGTGCTTCTGTGATTCTTAACCGTGTCTGTGCTGCATCAGACCGCGTCTGCGTAATTTAACAGCGTCTATGATCTCTGAGCGCGTCTGTGCATAACAGAACCGCGTCTGTGTCATACAGACGCGTCTGTGTCTGGTATAGAGGCGTCTGTGCTTTCTGTTTTGCAATTTCAATTTTTCTGAGATTCGGGTTTTCGGATTTGGTACTTAGGGTTTTAGATCTGGTTCATTTTCAGCTAACCCTTGCAGATCTAGCTAACCTGGTTTGTGCAGCTTGCTTTGGAAAAAAAAAAAAAAAAAAAAAACATTTTTGTTGAAGGCCCCTTTTCACAAAGTCTTTTTGGGTTTTCTAAAATTTACCTAACTTGTGGGCTTGTAGGAAGGGGTTATCATTTGAAACAACCCAAACTACTAACAATTTTGTTGCAGGGCCTTAGTTAGGGTTTTGTAATTTTTATTGTGTGCCTTGTTTTCATAGACTAGCAAACACTTCAATTGGTGCACTAAAATTGAATCATTGTCTTTTGTGTCTTGAGCAATAGGCTCTTTTTGTTTAATCTTTAGAGGGCCTGTCTTCCCGTGTGGTCATTAGGACTACTAGTGAGAAGAGAACGACCCAAGTGGTAGCGAGGAAAACCCACCTCTTCCAAACCACTATAATCAAATGTATTCATGGTGAAAACTATGAATAACATGTGCTGATTAGTTCATACCGACACTATGTCTCCCCATAAACCCGTTTGATCAAATTTATTTGATCATTTGTAGGGCGTAACCCCTACCGGCTGGGAGCCTTCTGTATTTACAGAGTTGAAAGTGCCGCATGTATGGCCACACGAGCGGATCCCCTTACTAGCACCTCTTTGTTTTAGATGCCCAAATCCTTCTAGTTGTTGAGGCAGGAGGTCGGACCTTTGGTAGCGGCCCACACACATACGGTTCTTAGTAGAGATACAAAGTTCGCCATGGGGAGTTTTCATGGGGACTAATGCTTGGTTGACCCGAGAAGTGAGTGTCGAGGGTGGAGCCAGTGAGGTCAAGCATCTAAGTATCCGCTCTGAATAGCGTAGCCTCGGGGGTAAAACCCTATGTGGGATCAACAACTATTGTCTTGGCCAGCCCTAAGATTTGTGCTTATCTTATGCTAAACACTCAAACATTCAAGACAAAATAGCAAAACATTGTGTCTTTTGTGTCTTCAAGTGTATGCAAAAACTTTTTACATCAAACAACACACTTTTGGAGTCTAAACAGTTTGCAAACATTGAGTCATCAACATTGTGTCCTCTTGTCACGAAAAACAGTCAAAAAATCAGATTTGGTCACAACAAAACAACTTCACAGATAGGAAAAATTGCACTAAGGTTACAGAAACGCGTCTGTGTCTGTTCAAACCGCGTCTGCATCAGATAAGCGCGTCTGTGAAGTACAGAATAGCGTCTGTGTTTTTATCAGCGTCTGTGTCAAACAGAGAGGCGTCTGTGTCTGGGAATCGCGTCTGTGAAGTATACAGAGGCGTCTGTGTCAGGAATTGAAAACTTTAACAGTCAAGCAAACAAAGAAAATCAGTTTCGGCATACTTGAGCTTCTTAGGTTGTCTCTTTAGGTTTCATCTAGCAGTCAGCCTGTTCTAAGGTCTCATACAGTCCATTATTGCTTCACATCTCATTTTACATTCATACTTGTCTAAACTTGAGTCAAAAAGGTCACTTGCTTGTCCTCACTATACTCTTTCAACACACTACATACTACTACACTTTGCTAAGTGGTCCCTCATCAAGGTTTCTTACCTTTGGGTCTCATTTGGTCTACTTAGAGTCAAGGTCAGCTTACCTCATCAAGAGAAACTATCCTCTCTTTGGAAGTCACACCTACTCTACTACTTACATATTTGGTCTTACACTTTGGACATTGCAAGTACACCCCAAGATTCATTTACACTCCATACAACTCTTGGTCTTCCATACTCTTGTCATTTTTCATCTAGTCTCTCACACCTTGGTTAAACACCTAGTTCATGGTTGAAACCCGCCTTCAAAAATCTAGAAGAATAGCTAAAGAAGCTCAAGAATCTGTAAACATGAGTTCTTATGAGTATGACAATGATCTATTCTATAATCCTGAGCACACTACATTACCAGACATGAATGTTTATAGACACAATCCAAATGTGGAGAGCGCAAACACTATAAACAACAATGCTACACACAATGACACAGTGGACAACTCTTCAATACTATCAGCAGACATACAAGAATCCATAATGGATCCCCAATTCAATAGATTGGTTGAAGAGATAATGAGAGATAATGAGGAGAGATCGTCAATACTTTTTAAACATGATGGCACAAAGTGGAGCTAAAATACCACATGATTTTGACTTATCTCAACTTATGGAAAGTCGACCCTCACAACAAACTCAACCCAACATGGATCAAAGGAGACCAAATAGTGGAGGAAATAGAGGACCGAATAATATGATGCCTGAGTCACCATCAGCTTTGCTTCAAAAGCCAGCAATCCCACATACACAAGCTCAAACATATGATACTTATACTCAAAGACCATCATGGAGGCCTTATGCTCCAACACATGCTCAAGGTATGGATCAACCAAAACAAGTGGATACTCAAGGACATCCTCAAAATTTTGACACAAGGAGACCTCATGTCAAAATTGGGGGCAACACAATGGAAAATGAAAGGCCTGTTGAATATGGTTTATACACACAAAACAGATATGGGGTTCCCCAACAAGAAGTTATGCCAAGTGCTCCATACATGTCGCAACAATATAGACCTCCATATGGACATGTCTACGATCAGTATCATCCATACATGCAACAAGCTCCTCCTCAAATGGGCGTTTCAAACATGGGGTATGCTACAAGAAATCAATCTCCTCCCAAGAATAATTTGGAGCAACAAATAAGAGATTTACAAAAGAAAGTGGAGGACATGAGTACATCAAAACCTACATACACTACGAGAGATATATGCCCTTATCCCTTCGATAAGAGCATTCCAATGCCTCCATTTCCTCCACACTTTGTGACACCAAAATTTGACAAATATAGAGGGAGAGGAGACCCCAAGGCACACATAAGACAATTCTTCACAGCTTGCATTGAGGTAGCGGCAGAAGAAACATACTTAATGAGGTTGTTCCCACAGAGCTTAGGAGATCAAGCTATGGAATGGTTTTCTCAATTACCTCCTGGTATTAAGTCATGGGGCGACTTAGTAGAGGCATTCATTCAGCATTTCTCTTACAACATTGAAACAGATGTCTCAGTTACTACCTTGTGCAATACTAAACAAAAGGAAGGAGAATCTTTCGCAACATTTTTACAAAGATGGAGAAACTTAGCTAGCAGATGCTCTTGTGAAATCCCGCAGAAACAAATGGTGGAGATGTTCACACAAAACGTTAATAAAGCTATTGGCTATGATCTCAGAAAAGCTTGTTTGTCTACATTCAAGGATGTTATTGAAAAGGGCCTAGCAACAGAAAAGGTCTTAATTGAACAAGGAGTTATCAAACTATTCAAAGAAAACAAAGAGGACTTCAAAGGAAAGGACAAACCAAAATTTTGGAACAAGAACAAGAACACAGTTAATGATGGTGTTGTTGATGCCAATACAGTGAGACCAAAGTTCGTCTTTTCTGGATCAAGTTCTACCGACAATCAAGTGAACAATCAAACAGCTTCTAAACCACGAAGGAAGTACACTCCATTGGGAGAACCACTTGAATCAGTATTCAAAAAGCTTGTAGTAAACAAAGTGATCACGGTCCCAGATTTTCCTCCTTATGAACCAAAGGTAAAACCAAATTGGTGGAATGATGATGAGTTTTGTGAGTTTCATAAGAGTAAGGGTCACAAGACAGGTAATTGCCATCGATTGAAAAACATTGTACAAGATCTCATTGACAGAGGAGATATAGAGATTGAGGGACATTCATCTAACCAAGAGCATGAGGTGTTTAAGGAACCATTCCCAAAACATGACAAAGGAAAAGGCAAAGTCACAGATGATCAAGCCAATTATACTAGAGCACCTTACAATTATGATTCTACTATCAATCACATCTCAATGGACAATCATATTTCTACCATTACGATCAAAAACAAAAATCCTGAGAATCCTTCTCAGAGACCCAAGATCATCCTAAAAGGTGTGGGATCTTCGTCTGAATCTACCTCTGAATGTCATGTTACAACCCGTCGAGGTAAGATCACATTGCCAGGTGCCTCCACTAAGAATACCAATCTTTCATCAACCAAGCCTGAGTACGACCTTGTAGAGCAATTAGGGAAAACACCCACACTCATCTCTATTCTTGAGCTCTTGCGTATATCCCCTGCACATAAAGCCATCCTTGACAAAATCTTGAGAGATACTACCGTCCCTACTGATCTGAACATGGACCAGTTTCAAGCCATGGTGGGATACCTATCCGTTCCACACTCCCTCACATTCACAGAAGCCGATGACGCCTCCATAAGTCAACCCCATAATGCACCTCTACACGTTGAAGCCTTCATACATAAACACCGAATAAAACGAGTCCTGATAGATGGAGGAGCAGGTCTTAATATTTGTACATTGAGCACCATCAGACAATTGGGATATTCTGACAAGGCTGTGAATTCTACAAACCAAATCACCATTAAGGCTTATGACGATGAAGAGCGTTCGTCCAAGGGCACGGTCATCTTACCACTAAGAATAGGGCCAGTCACAAAGGATGTGGTTTGTCAAGTCCTGGATCTAGATCTCACGTATAACATATTGCTAGGACGTCCATGGATTCATGAAATGAGGGCAGTCCCATCAACATACCATCAATGCATAAAGTTCCCTCACAATGGAGTCGAGGTAACGGTAAATGGTGATCCAAATCCATTCATATATTGTAATAACTTGAGATCACATACTGAGACTATCATTCCCAGCAATCGTGAGGCTACTCCTTCTTCAGCATATATTGATCCTGAGTCATTAAAGCCCTCGACATCCAAACAGGGTGAACTTAGAGCCAAGTTTCAAGACAAAGGCATAGGAGAATACACTTTGAATCAAACAATGTTTTTACGACAAGTCATGACCTCTCCCAAGGAATATGGGAGACCACATCCTAACAAGCAAATCTCCATCATGATGCTCAAATGGGATCCTACCATCTTTCAAAAATGGGGTGAACTAGAAGAAGAAAATTTATATAAAATGCTCTATAAGGACATTGAAGAGGACACACATGATCAGATTATTATACCCTGTGAGAACTATGGCAAAGGCTTCAAAATTCTGCAAAGATTCGGGTATGATGGAAAAAGCCCTCTCGGACTACGCAAAGAAGGTGTCATGGAGCCCTTACAACCTGAGCTAACTACAAGAAGGGAACGCTCCAAGGGGCTTGGTTTTCTGAACCCCAGACTACATAATAAAAGAACAAAAGAGGTATGGCGAATCAAAGTTGCTGAAGTTCAACAAGAGGATTACTATTCCACAGACTCCAATGAGTGGGAATGAGGTTCAGACAAATCCTCCAGTGACTATGAGCTCACTGAAACATTCAGAGAGCCAGATGAACCCACAGAGGAGGAGGAATTTTACAAAAAGTTCAGAGTTGGTCAGGAACCAACCCATAAGGATCCCGCACAAGCTTCGTTTCAAGGTCCTAGGTCAAAATCACATAGGATGAGGACACCTGTCCCAGAAGGCTCTACTAGTGATGACAATTTGGGTTCGCTCACGATCGAAACGGATGAGGAGAGTGCCATCGATGACCTCGACGATTACCTTGACATACCTAAATATAACTACATCTTCACTATTAGTCCTGCAAATCCTGAAAGCACTAAAGACCTTCCCCTTGTTCACCCCCAACTCATTGACTGGGATCATGAGGGACCAGCACAGTTTGATACATTTCAAAATGACGAAGCTATTGTCGACTATCTTGGCATTCGAGATGATCTTCCCCCTGGAGACCACAAAGCAGGATACGCCATAGAGCTCAACAACATAGCATACTTTGGTGAGGGTGTCAGGCCTTCTAGTCGCAAAAATGTGAAAATAAAAACAAAACAAGGGTCTTATGGCGAAAACCACACTGTGGCGCTATTTGACTCCAAAAAAGTAAAAAGAAAGGACGTATCTGAGGGTGAAAACCTCTCTGAGGCGCCCGAAGATGGAAGGCTCGACATTCTCCTAGCATCATATGAGGAAAAATCATCCATGTTGGTAGAGGAGACTATAAAGACAAACATTGGTACAGCAGAGCTTCCACACAACATATTTTTGGCTCAATCATTGACAGAGGCCGAGAGAGCAAAATTCATAAGCTTCTTTAAGGGACGACAAATCAACTTCGCATGGTCTTACGCGGATATGCCTGGACTAGACCCGGATTTGGTGATGCATCATTTAACAGTCAAACCGGGGGCAAAACCAGTAAAGCAGAAATTAAGGAAAATGCATGCACAAGTGGCATTGCTAGTCAAGGCAGAGCTGGAGAAATTATTGGATGTCGGATTCATACGCCCAATTGATTATCCTGAATGGATTTCCAATTTAGTACCTGTCAGCAAACCAAATCGCAGCATCCGAATATGTACAGACTTCAGAGATATCAACAAGGCTTGTCCAAAGGACGATTTCCCATTACCAAACATTGACTTGATCGTTGATCTCACAGCAGGCCATGAAATGTTATCTTTAATGGACGGATTTTTTGGATATAATCAAATCAGGATTGCACCTAAAGATCAACATAAAACATCATTCACTTGTCCATGGGGAACCTTCTGTTGGAATGTCATGCCCTTTGGGCTGAAAAATGCAGGTGCCACGTATCAACGAGCGATGACCACTATTTTTCATGATCTCATGCACATAACCGTGGAAGATTATGTTGACGATCTTTTGGGAAAATCAATAGACAGAGACACACACTTGGACATACTTTCAGTTGTCTTTGATAGGCTGGAAAAATACAAGGTAAGATTAAATCCTAAGAAATGTGTCTTTGGAGTAACCTCCGGGAAGCTCCTAGGATTCATTGTGTCTAAAAGAGGAATAGAAGCTGATCCAGCAAAAGTCAAGGCTATCTTGGACATGCCGCCACCCAAGAATATCAGTCAACTTCGATCTTTACAAGGGAGACTCCAGTCCATACGAAGATTCATAGCACAACTTGCAGATAAGTGTAACCCTTTCCAGCACCTGCTACACAAAAACATCAAGTTCAAATGGGATGAGAACTGTCAACAGGCTTTTCAGGCGCTCAAAGACTATCTTTTGAACCCGCCAGTTTTGATGCCACCAATTCCAGATCAACCATTGCTACTTTACATATCAGCTACTCCGACAGCACTGGGGGCACTCCTAGCACAACAAGTTGCCGACGGTAAGGAAAAAGCAGTCTACTATATCAGTCGCACATTGGTGGGATATGAGCTAAACTACACACCAATCGAGCGTGCACATCTCGCTGTGGTCTTTGCTTCACAAAAATTACGACATTATATGCTCACTCACAAGACTAAGTTGATTGCCAGAATTGATCCACTAAAATATCTTCTCAACAAAGCTACACTTACTGGGCGGCTGGCCAAGTGGGTAATGATTTTGAGTGAATTCGACATTGAATACGTGGATAGAAAAGCTATAAAAGGACAAGCAATTGCAGATCAACTGGCAGATGCTCCCATGATAGATGATGCTCCTCTACAGTCAGAATTTCCAGATGAGTCCATTCTAACAATATCACCTGCAAAGCCATGGCAATTATATTTTGATGGCTCATACACACAGCACGAGGCAGGAGTGGGTATACTCTTTATAACTCCCCAAGGTGATTCTATACCAAAGTCATACCGCTTATCATTTTTTTGCAATAACAATATAGCGGAATACGAGGCATTAACAACCGGGTTAAGAATTGCAGTTCAATGGAAGATCCAAGAACTTCGTGTTTTTGGGGATTCTCAACTTGTCATCCGTCAAGCAACTGATGATTATCAAACAAAAGATGAAAAGCTAATGCCTTACAAACAACTGGTAGATGATCTGAAACAGCACTTTGCAAAGATAGAGTTTGAGCAGATACCAAGAGAACAGAATCGCGCTGCTGATGCCATGGCTACAATTGCTTCGCTCATTGATCTACCGCAAAATGAGACCTGCTATGAATTCCTGGTAGACAACCTGTTGATTCCGTCATATGAGATCACTCCTACGGAAATGATATGTGTTGTTGGTCCTGAATCCCAGTTATATGGTCCCATATTCACATACCTTCGTGACAATATCTTACCTCCCGATCTATCGAACAATCAACGCCGCACTTTCATTCGCCAATCCTCTCGATACGTCATTTTAGTAGATATCCTATACCGACAAGGTCTAGATGGCACCCTTCTTAGATGTTTAGAGAGTGACGAAGCTCAGATTGCGTTACGAGAAGTGCATGAAGGGATATGTGGTCCGCATACTAGTGGTCCTACCTTGGCCAAGAAACTCATCAGGACTGGATACTACTGGCCTACTATGGAAAAAGATGCATATCAGTTTGTCAAGAAGTGTAAGCAGTGTCAAATTCATGGAGACCTCATACATGCACCAGCACAGGAACTACAACCACTTGCATCTCCTTGGCCCTTTTGTCAGTGGGGACTCGATCTCATAGGCAAGATTCACCCTCCTTCTTCCAATGGACATAAATTCAGTATCACAGCCATAGAGTATTTTACAAAGTGGATTGAAGTCGTGCCTCTCACACAAGTTACTGGGAAACAAATCGCTACCTTCATCCTGAACTACATCATTTGCCGATACGGGATTCCTACTTCCATTATTACTGATAATGGGCGTCCTTTCAAAAATCGGGATGTCCGTGAACTCTGTGAGCGCTTCCATATATCCCATCATTTCTCCACACCATATTACCCCCAAGGTAATGGCCAAGCTGAGGCGTCTAATAAAACAATTCTCAAAATCCTTAAAAAGACAGTCGACGACGCTAGCCGTAACTGGCATATCCAACTCAATCCTGCACTCTGGGCCTATCGTACAAGTGTCCGCACACCTACAGGAGCTACACCCTACTCACTTGTCTACGGCTCTGAAGCCATCTTGCCTATTGAGGTCGAGTTACCTTCTTTACGAGTCTCCTTGAGAAACATAATCAACGATGAAGACTACAGGGTCTCTCGCTTACAAGAACTAGAACTGCTGGAGGAACGAAGACACACTGCTTTTAATCATCTCAAGGCTTACCAACAACGAATGAGTCGCAGTTACAATCACAAAGTTAAGCCTCGCACATTTGAGGTAGGTGACTTAGTACTCAGAGAGAACCCCAAGAATCAGCAAGACAGAGATAAGAAGGGCAAGTTCGAACCAAACTGGCTTGGTCCTTACATCATTACAGCGGTATATGGATCTGGGGCATATCAGCTCTCAACTACAGAAGGTGAACCCTTGGAGGATCCTATAAACAGCATGCACCTTCGCAGGTTCTACACATAAGCTCTTCGGAACATCCTAATTCAAAAATACAAAAAAATTATAAAACAAAAAAAATCATTACATGGTGAAAACCTGGCAAACAGGCGCCTTGTGACAACAAAAAAATTGAAAAATCAAAAAAAAAAAAGTAAAGAGAAATAATTTCGTCCAACGGTGAAAACCACTTCGGTGGCGCCCTGGGCAAGTACCATGGTGAAAACTGGGTCACCAGCGCCATGCATAGAGACTTTTCTCCTCTCTCCTTCAGGATTCTCTTTCATCCTTTCACTTTGCACACACTCACATCCTATTCATCCATAATAAACTTACCTTGTCCCATCATGGCTTGTTATTGATCTACCCAAGATTGGTTAGCCATCCATAACTCCCCTTTCACTCCCTTTTCCATCCATAATAAATCAGACCCTATCTGTGACTACGGCCAATTCCTACGTCTAGTGATGGGTGTGGAACTGAGAACATCACATGTTTCGAGGAGTACAGTTTCTTCCAGCTTCCTTCAGTCTATTCGCGCACAATCCGCAATAAAGCAACATTTGCATCACAGATCCACAATAAAGTTCCATCTTCTCCACAATAAAGTATCAGTTTCATGGATTCAGTCAGTTTCAAATGAGACACAGCAGCAACAATGGGCTTCAACAAATCAAATCTTTCAACAGACTCAGACAACATATGGTTCAATGCTATCTATCATTTCTGTGAAAGTAAACATTGTGACCACAATCAAATAAGACTTATACAAGTGACAAGAGACACTAAACTTGAGGACTACAGTGGATGTTGGTGTCGAGTCTTGGTTTTCTTTTGATTTTATCTTTTTGGTGACATGTCTTTTAGCTTTTCCAGGATGTCTTTGACTAGAGATTCTATCTCCAGGATGTCTTTGACTAGAAAGGCGAGGATGGGGTATCGTCACCTATTTGCATTTGCTGTCTGTGGATTGTCTCTTAGTAATGCTATGACTTGTCCAAGGATATGAGGACACTGTGCGTCTAGTGTGAACTGGGGCATTCCTTGTTTGTGACTGTCTTATCTCCATGCAAACAGGTACAATGACTTTCTGGGCCGAACAGATGCCTCGATTGTCATAACCTATTTGCCATAATAAGCTCAATGATGATAACGCACAAGAAGCTCTTTCACGTTCATATCTTCTGTCTTCCATCCCCCTTTCTTGATTGAATTCCATTGTCCTTCTCGAGTCCGCGTAGCCCGCTATCACATGACTAAGTATAATGACACACCAAAAACATTTGCATTTCATATAGTTACACCTGCATCACCACATATAAGCATTTCATACATACATATAGATATCACAATTGCATCACATCCTGCATACAACACATGTTAGCACATCTCACATTTTCATTATGTAAATAATCATTTGCATTATCATATTCATTTGCATTACATACATTCACATTTACATCATGCATCACATATACAACATAAAAGAATAAAACAAAAATATATTGCCTTACATCATATAAGCATCCATATCATAAAACATGCATCACATAAGAACATCTCATCACATAAGGTACACATGCATATAGCTGCCGCAAAAATGGATCATCTCTCATATATAATCAAAAGTGTCATGATACAATGATGTCAAAAGAATCATATGGCTACAAAATCACCCGCAGGTGTCTACAATACAAAAATGGTACATATACTGATACAAAGGGGAGCCCTCTATGGCTATGATGAACTCCCTCCCTCGGAGCCGCCTGGCCTCGACGGAGTCTGAGCTCTAGATGGTCCCGCTCCAGGATCCCCCTGCCTGTCTGGTGGTGGTGGAGGACCCATGACCCCACCGCTGGATACCTGCTTCCTACGACTCCCTCCCGTAGCCGTCGCTGTACGCGACGATCTATGGAAGCTCCTCGCCCGCTGATCCGCTGGCACGACACCATAGTACAGATCCCTCCAGTAGGCGATCTCCTCTCTGGCTCGCAGCACATATGCGTAGCCTGCCCCTGCATCCTCTGCTGCCTGCCTCCCTACCCTCAGAGCTGTCTCGGCCTCAGTATATCGCTGGATGGCCTGGTCTCTCTCCCGCTCTGTGTCCCTGAGCCTGATCCTAAGGCGATCTCTCTCCCGCACCAAATCTGCAATCTCGTTTGCCTGGCCCTGGCAGATCTCTCTCAGCTCTAGCAGCTCATCCTCCTCAGGATCTCCACCCTCAGCCTCTGCCTGTGGCTCCTCCTCTGCAGGTGCCTGTACCTATCTAGGTGCCTGAATAGGTACCTGTTTCTACGCCTGCTCCTGTCTCTGCACCTGTCTAGGTCCCTGTGCTCTAGGACCCTGTGCTGCTGGTACCTGTAGGGGCAATCCACCCCGACCTCTCACCACCTGGGCTGCTCTCTCCTGTCCTCCCTCCCTCCGAGGTGCCACCCGCCTCTCCCCCACCACTCCTCTCCGCCTCCGCTGACCCCTGCCTCCATCTCCTCCACCATCATCATCATCATCCCCTCCCACCTCTCCCTCCAGCAGCTCTCCCGGATCTGTCAATCTCAGAAATGGATGCTCTGCCCAATATGCAGAGTACTCTGCGTCCATCCCTGCATCCTCTACCTCCGGCCACATGTCCCATGGTAATGGCATCATCTCTGCCAGCTGTGTCACGGCCTGATCATATGATAGAAGCGGCCCGAACTGTACCTGATCTTTGACTGTACGGGCATACATGCCCGAGCCTCGCGACATCCGCTGAATCCGGCCAAACTGTCTGCAAACCCTGTCTACAAGCTGCCTCTCTAGAATATAGGGCATCCGCCCAATCAGATACCTGCTCCTGAATGCATAGGGTAGCTCCAATGCATCGTCATCCCACCCCTCGCACCCCAGGTATGGCCTCCAGATAACCATATCAATGTCATCTATGACGCGTCTCCAATGCTCCAGTCGACCAATCCGCAGCTGTGATGTAATCATATCATATAAATGCACAAAACTCCGTCCATGCCCTCTGCCTCTGAAGTGGATAGGTCGTGTGATAGGAAGGTGCTCATATGCCCACACCTGTAGGAGAGTCACTCCGCAGCCCAGTCCTACTGATCCGTGATAGACAAACTGATGTAGCTCATAGTACAAATGTGCCAGGACACATGGCCCCCATGCATATCTAGTGTGCTCTGTCATCAGTGTCTCCAAGGCTCCTCCCCAACCCACTGCCAATCCCCGTGTAGCCCTGTCTGGACATAGGAAACCACTGATGGCTCCTCCAATAACAGCCAGCAGTGCTAACCCTGTCGCGGTCATGGTATCCCATGCCACATGCCCTGCTCTCATCTCCAAACTGGGATCCTGGAATACCCGTCTAAGCGCCTCCTTGTCTCCATCTCGATCATATGGAATCAGCTCTCCATCGATCAGAATATGCAAAATCCTGTAGACATCCTCCAGCGTCACTGTCATCTCCCCCATAGGCAAATGGAACGTGCAAGTCTCGGAGTGCCATCTCTCCGCCAGTGCAGTCAGCAAACCCATGTTTGCCCGAAACTCGGGCACATATAGCACATGTGTGAGACCCATCTCCGCAATCGCAATCATATCCTGAATCGACAACTCTGGTCGCAACCTCTGAGTCGATGGGAATCTCTCTCGTGACTCCAACATAGGCAAATACTCCTACAGTCAACCAATCAATCATGTCAGTTATTGTGGCATTCACTGTTTATCACAAAATGCTACTTGCTATCTAAATGCATATGGCTATCTATCCTAGTGACACTCACTGTTCATCACAAAGTGTTGCTATCTATCCTAGTAGTGCTCCCTGTTCATCACACAGTACTACGTGTGTGACATTCCCTGTTCATCACAAAGTGTTACTCACATTCGCACTCCCTGTTCATTACAAAGTGCTGCCTATCTTGGTGCTCCCTATTCATCACAAAGTGCCTTGATCTATCCTAGTCATCCTAGAGGACCTGCTTGAGTGTATCCTCTCAGCAGCTTATCCAATCGACAGTGTATGTTCATCACAGAACTACCGATTTGCCCTAAAAGACTCAAACTTATGCATTTTGACACACAAACGTGCTTTACACTCCTAAACGCGCTTATAGACTGCACAAACGCGCTTCTGCAACACAGACGCGCTTCCTGAACACAAACGTGCCTATATCATGCACAAACGCGGCCAGGGAACACAGACGTCCCTACATGACATAAACGCTTCTACATTTTACAAACGCGTCCGCATTCAGCACAAACGCGGTCCCAGGCATAGACGTGCCTGGACCCGACACAGACGCGCCTATTGGACACAGACGCGCCTGGCACTGACACAGACGCGGTTGCGTGTTTTTGCACTTTTTAACTATCCTATTCCTAGCGCATTTATTGCTACCTAACATGCATTAATGACAAAAATTGAAATGCGTGAAAGTACGAGGAGGTTCTCAGGTACTTACCGGCTCTTCTGCATCTGTTGGTCGCTGGAATCGGCGAACGCGGTCGAATCTATGAATGAAAGCCATCGCTGCTGACTGCTGCTGCTCTTTTCTCGCTCTGCACTATGATCTTGTAAGGGTGTGGATGACAATGAGGATGTCTTTTGCCCGTGGTCTATCTTATAGCCTACCCTAGCCCTCGCCCTCATTTCCCGAGTCAGTATTCTTCATCCTATGACTTTGTCACTTTATTCGGTCAACCCATTCTATCCCGTCTTTCTTATCGAGAGATTGTCTGCAATCTTTTCAGACATTTTCATCCAATCTCTCGAGGGGGCATATAATTCCCATACTGGGGCAACTCTGTATCAGTTCATCTTATCTTCTTTGAAACAACGCGACAAGCCGCATTGTCTCAAAGAGGGGCAAAATGTAGACACTCAAAATTGTCATGTTTAATTAAATAAATATTTTATTTATTTAATTATCTAAGCCTATTTCTTCTATTAATTAAATAAATTTTTATTTATTTAATTAATTCATTTATCCTCTTCTAGCCTTATTTCTTATTTAAATAAATACATTTATTTATTTAAATTACCCCTTTCCTAAATTAAATAAATATTTTTATTTATTTAATTATCCCACTTCTTCTATTAATTAAATAAATCTTTATTTATTTAATTAATTCATTAGCCTTTTCTACCCATGACACATGTCATTCATCTCTTAATTCATACACTACATACCTTTTTCATTATTTTGGTATTTCTTATACCTACCCTCTAATCCTAGCCGACCTCTCTTTTTACACCTCTCAATCTTAACCCTCCATTTCATATTGTGTCTTCTATTTAAGGAGATGCTTTCTTCATTGTCAAACCCTAATGCCTAATGACATATGCTAATGATCTTTCATGCAACTTGGCTACACTACAATTCCACTTACAACCACATTCCGTTCTTTGTTGAGCTCTTGTGCATATAAAAATCTGAGAGCAAATATATCAAGCAAGATCAATGGAGATAGGAAGAATGGAGATCAAAACCCTATTGGACATTGTGATGGTATAATCTTTGTGATTTTGAGTTATTTTGCATTGTCTTAGGTTATCTTCATATGTTATGGTGGATCTTTGTTCATTGTTAGGCTAGGGTTTAGTGGTTGGATTCATTTTAGCCTTTCAATTTTGTTATTATTGTTATCCATTTTCACCATAAACACCTACATTTGAAGACTATGAGAGACACAAAACCATTCTAATGTATTCACACCTTATTATAGCTACAAATGTCAAGTTTTTGAAGCATCAAGCAAAACCGAAGACCGAAGAGCTATGGACAGTGACTACTGCTGATCATGAAGCAATACTGGATACTCTTAAGCAAAGAGATGACCCTTCAGGCATACTAGAGTAGTAGGTCTTTAATGGTGCCTTGTTTTTTTATCATGCATTTCATTTCAAACAATGATCATTAATGTTCAAGTTTGTTACATGTATATTCAAGATGTGTTCAAAATGCAGGTCTATTGGTGAATGCTATTTTTTGGCAACACAATTTTTGCATGCACATAGCGGGTACACTCGATATAATTGGAAGGGACATATTTTTGCAACATGACTTATTATCATGCATTTGATGAGCTTTACAATTTTTGTTATTAGACAACACTATTTGATAATTTTTGATGATATAATTATCGCAAAACCTTTATGCTCATATAGGTCTTTTTTGATGATATACAACAATATCGCATTATGATTTTTGCATCAACATAGTGGGTTCTCTTGATATAATTTGAAAGGATGTAATTTTATGGCATATAATCCTACATTTTCATTTATTATCATGCATTTCAGTTGAAGTGATTATAATAACCTTTATGTTCATCCATGCATTTTATGTGTAGACTAAAAATTCTTAAAAATACAGGTTCATGCTACATCATTCATCGTTGACTAGTTTACTCTTGGTGATGGTACATATTCCTTTGTGCATTAATGAGATTAAATTTTATACATAAACACTAAGTCAAGTGAATGTATTTCTATTTAGAAATGACCATATCTACCATTGTCTTCAACCATGTAGAGAAATGCAGTGAGAAAGGCTTTAATCAACATGTGTCTTTCTTCAAAGTTATGCTTGTATACTTTGTAGAGAAACTGGTAAGTTTCATAATTATACAATCTTGCACGTCTTAAAAATGTTTCGAATGATCTATTTATAATTTGAAAAAATAATTTGTATTGTGTTATAATTTGTTTCTTGTAGCACATTCATTCCACGTAAAAAGGTTGCTTATTTTGGTTTTCATTTATATGCAGGCATTGTTGTACATAAGCTTTCCTCTTAGGACATGAGGATGTTTGATGCAGATGAAATGGGATGTTGTATTTGTGTATGGATGTGAGTCGATGTAACTTTGTTATGATGATATACAATGTCCATGAGTAAATTGGTTTAGTTATATTGATGATATACAATGTATCTGTACATGAGTACATTGGTGTAGTTGTATTGATAATGAAAAAAATCATGTTTGCATATCCCTTCATGGATTTCACATGCAAGTGTAATGGTAATTATGTGTATACAATACATGGAAATATTGATGATCATTATGTGTCTACAGTGTAATGATTGTTTATCTATATTTTTCATTGAATGAGATTGACGATTTTTTGCCAACTTTGGAAAAAATACTTCCCTAATAAAACCGAAGGGAAACTTGAAAAACAGAGATAGGATTTTATAGGGACCCCTCTCATGGCCCCATAGGTTCAAATGGATCATTTGTAGGTGCCATGGATTCCGAGTTAGGGCCCGTCAAAGTTTGACATTTTTTAGCACTTAGGGTGCTCAAGGGACGATGTCGGTAGGGTATGACCCTGAGAGTTCGACCAAGTGGGGGGCCAAAATAGGAGCATGAATAGGGTAATAATGCCTAACTGGACATGTCTGAGCTGAGGGTTCATTATCACAACGAGCAGAACGATAAATTGACCACGCAACAACATTCGATTGAATGAGATTGACGATTTTTTTGCCAACTGAAAAAATGTTGCCCTAATAAAACCGTAGGGAAAATTGAAAAACCAAGATAAGCTTTTGTAGGGACTCCTCTCATGGACCTATAGGTTCAAACGGATCATTCACAGATGCCATAGATTCCGATTTAGGGCCCATCAAAGTTTGACAATTTTTAGCACTTAGGGTGCTCAAGGGACGACGCCGGTAGGGTATGACCCTGAGCGTTCAACCAAGTGGGGGGGAAATAAGGAACATGCATAGGGTAATAATGCCTAATTGGACATGTCAGAACCAACGGTTCATTATCATGATGAGCAGAATGAGAAATTGGCCATGCGACAACATTCGATTGAATGAGACTGACAATTTTTTTGCCAACCGAAAAATGCTGCCCTAATAAAACCGTAGGGAAAATTGAAAAACCGAGATAGGATTTTCTAGGGACCCCTCTCATGGCCCCGTAGGTTCAAACGGATCGTTCGCAGGTGCCACAAATTCCGAGTTAGGGCCCGTCAAAGTTTGATAATTTTTAGCACTTAGGGTGCTCAAGGGACGACTTTGGTAGGGTATGACCTCGAGCGTTCGACCGAGTGGGGGGGGGGGTAATAGGAGCATGCATAGGGTAATAATGAATTGCATTGTATTGTTCATTAAATGAATTGTATTGTATTATTCATTAAATAAATTGTATTGTTCATTAAATGAATTGTATTGTATTGTTCATTAAATAAATTGTATTATTCATTATACAAACAACAGTTATGATGAAATGAAATAAATTGTATTGTTCATTAAATAACTATTATTACCCATTGTTAATTATTAGAATGAAGATTAAAGATTTCCATGATAATACCATGCACAGATGAGCAACAATTTATATGATCAAATATCAACTTTTGTATATATGAAAATGTCAAATGATTACAAGTATATGTCCATACACAAATATGGCATAAACGCCAACTCAAACAAAAAGTATGTCTATATACGTGAATGTATGTCCATATACAAAATATACATGCCAACTAGACATGTAAGCATCCCAAAACTATCTATAACATCCTAAGTTGTTGATGGATCATCAAAATCGATCCTCTTCGCTGCACTGCTCAGCTCTGAAGGATCCTGCACAAGAAAAAACAAACCATGATTAAGATTAGTTATATTATATAACTCACATTCGAAAAGTTAACTTAAAAATGAGCTATAATTGAACTATTTTTTTTTACCTCATCTCCACATTTTCTCTTCAGCTTTGTAGGACTCTTGATGTATGTCTTTGGTAGAGGAGGTATGTTTTTAATATTTTCATACACAACCTACATATGTTCACAAACATGACATTGATACAAGTTTGAATATAATTGTCACCAATAATAACAAATTATATCTACTAAACACAAAATAATATAAACACACATGTACTCGAGGCATCTCTTCTTCTTCTTTTTCATCTTCAGGTATATTGGGTGTAGTCAACAAGGATGTGAAGCCAATAATTCTCTGTACATATACACAACAAGTATATGAAACTATCAATCTATGTCTAGACATGTATAATCACTATAAGTTATTTAAACTATTTGTTCAATCATAATTGCATTCAATTACATTTCCCTTCTCTCGAACTGCACTACCAGATCCTAAATCACACAACCTCGAACTCATGTTGCTTGTGCCCTACAAGAGTAAAATAAGATATACATGCAAGTTACTACATAATCTAATTAATACCAATATAAATGATGAGCATGTATGTACAATAAAATACAAATGACTAGGTGCAATAATATATCTACCATCAAGCTATCAAGGCCAAATGAAATGGCCATCAAGGTGCCCTCCTGGATCTGTGTCAAATCCTCCTCGGTCATCAATTGTTAAATAGACTATGTAAATAAAAACTAGTACTTAATATTATCTAGATTATAAATATTCATTTAAAATATAGAATGAACTGTAAAAATACAAATCTTACCACTACACTATCAATGTATGATGAAGGTGCCTCCTCGCCTCTAGCATGCGAGGACTCCCCAGGGTATCCTCTAGTCTGTGTCATAACATCTAGTGCATCGTGCATCTCATGCACCTCATAATCCGCACTGTGCACAGGAGGATCAATAGGTTGTCCAACTGGACCCAAGCATATGTGCCCACACATGACACAACTATGGGCCACACAAATATGTGGAGCCGAGAAGGACGTGTCAGCGCCATCGGATGCACCGCTACCATCAAAAGTAGGTTGATCTATTGACCCAGCCTGAGAAACCAAAAGGCTACTCAAAGAGTGAATAGCTGATATGGTTCATGATGTCGCCTCACAAATGATATCTGGATGTCGCACTAGAGGTGGGGGAGGAGGGGGACATATGGGCCCTAGACTACTTTGATTGCCCTAGGTCTATTTTGGGGCATACCTAAACCCACACCCTAGAAAGGTTGGATGTCAAAGTAGTTCACATGTTTTCCTAAAACAAACTCATCATACAATTTTTTTATGAAGTAGAAGGGGACATCAAGATTGTTGTTGGGTGGTTTGTTGAAAACCATCCACCAGCGATCCCAAAAGTTTTTCACAATACCATCATTTGTGCACCATTTAATAGAAAGTTTTGTTTTTTGGGGGTCTACGAGTTGACCAGTACGGGGATTCACAAACAATGCAGTGATAGAGGCTTTGGATATCTCGAGATCCTTGATCTCTTTATAGGACAAGCCATCCGCATATTAATCCCTCATAGAATCTCGCCACAAAAGAGTGACATTGTGGTCCTCAGTGATGGTTTCCATACTCTTTATGATCAACGTGAGGGGATCAAACATTGGGTTTAGGCGAGGGATCAAATGATAGACATCTGCAACCACCCTCAATTGGTTCAAATTTTGTGCAATTAAATCCTGAATTGAGGGGGGGTTTGGAAAAGGAGGGTTTGGTTTTTGCGGTTGTTGTTGATCAATGTTTTCACTATTATCCCCCATTGTTAACCTAATTGAATGTAAATAATTGAATTTAGTTAACAAATTTGAACAATTTTGTATTTGATTTGAAAAAACCTAGTTTTCGTGAAAAAAACCATATTTTCAATGGAAAAATAGATAAACATTAAAAATAATACAAAAATTGAATGAAAATGATTGAAAACAATAAAAATCCTACCTTTGAATTTTTTTTTTAGCAAATTTGGGTCCAATAACTGGATATCGGATCCAAACGGATATCGGATTCCAAAAATATCATGCAGCCCGTGGGTTAAAAATAACTCACGGGTTGTCACAGTTTAATTATATTGTCTTAGAAAATCAGATATCTGATTTTTATACTTAAACTATTTTAAAATAATATTATATTATATAATATAATAATATATTATATTATATAATATTATATTATATATTATATTATATAATATTATATTATATATTATATTATATAATATTATAATATATTATATAATATATATAATACAATAATATATTATTATATTATAGTATATTATTATATTATATAATTATATAATATATTATTATATAATTATATAATATATTATTATATAATTATATAATATATTATTACATTATATATATTATATAATATTATATTATATTATATAATAATATAATATATAATATATTATATAATATATAATATATAATATAATAATAGATTATATAATACAATAATATAATATATAATATAATATATTATTATATAATATAATATATTATTATATAATATAATATATTATTATATAATATAATATAATATAATATTTTATAATCTAATATTATATTATATATTATGTATTATATGATATATAATATAATATAATAATATATTATATATTATATAATATGTAATATATAATATATTATTATATTACATTATATATTATAATTTATTTTTTAATTTAAAATTACCTATAAAAATCGGATATCTGATATTATCGGATATCTGATATCCGATTTGCTTAGGTGTTTACCATGCCAAGGTGTACTAACACCCAGGCCAAGGAAAAAGTCAACACGAATTTTCGCGTTTTTAGGCTAGTGGAGAAGGCTATTTTTTTCACATTGCCACTTTTTGGCCCCCCATGATCCCGCACTAACCCAAAAGTTAGTTCCAAGCTATGCCACACTTCCCAAGCAAAGGAGATATCATAAATCCTATTACTAGATACTTATCAACATAATGAAAGACTAGGAAGACTCTAGAGACCAAGGGGACCAACTTTCATACACAAGGTCACCCTAAGAAATGGTCAACAAAAGCTTCAAGATAATGAAACATGTAAAACTAGACAATTTGGGGATACTAGAACCTATTAAGGATACTAGCACACTACACTATAGTCCTAGATTAGTGTTGGTGTCCATTTCTAGTGATGGTGTCTAGTTCAAGCACTAGAGTCATGATTGGGTGTTGTAGTCCCATTTTAGCACTAGTGTACTGACTAGCGAGCAATATAGAGATAAAGATTGATCCATAAGACAATATGAATGTAGAGGACACATCCACAAAGGCCTATAATTGAATAGATTTAGAAAAATGGATTCGACTCCCTAGCGTTTTTCTTAAAAATTAACACCAATTGCTCTTCTAAAGGTAATCTAAATGTTATTGGAATTGGTGGTGTTGGACAAGATGTGAAGGCTCAATTATTTTAATTTTGTCTACTTGTAAAATATTTCATTCTAATTATCAAATGGAAGCTTGGAAAATGCTAAAGTCACTATAAAGACCTTATGCTAAGGGGTGGATAAATTATTTACATGTGAAATAGACTTTGATTCTAATTTTTTAGCTAAACAGTAAAAAATTACAAGAAGATTCTCAGAGATTGGCTTTGGTTTCCAAACATATCCTATGTCTAGACTCCAATTTTGAGGTAATCTCTTCTATCCATATTCTTAGAGATTGGAATAGGGCTACTGACTATTTCTCTAAATGGGTATTTGAGGGGAATAGACTAGACTCCAATTTTGAGGTAATCTCTTCTATCTATATTATTAGAGATTGGAACAAGGTTGCTAACTATTTAACTAAATGGGTATTTGAGGGGGATTGTTGTTGTTTAGGATGATTTAGATAAAATTAAATATCAATAGCTCCTCAAGTTTTTTCATGAAGATCAAGGAAGATAGCTACATCCTTTCAAGGATATAAAATAGGAGGATATTTGGAGTTTCCATGAGTTCTTCTGAGTATTCTTGTATGATCCCTTGGTGGATCTTGATTATGTTGTATGTTACAATGGCAATGACCACACATAAATCTTTGTGTTATGTTTCCTTTTAATACAATTTTTTTTTTTGAATTTCCAAATAAAAAAGAAGATCCTCAATACCTAGATATTCATGGGACCATAGAACTTAAAACTATCATAAAATATATTGCACATTGTTTCTATTAAGTAACAATACCAAGTGATCTTAACTTAAAGAATCTTTAGAATTTCATGGACTCTCTCTTTCTAAGTTTTTTGTCAATTACAAAAGAATATCTTGCAAGGATATGATCAATAAGCTTTTAATGAACGTTGCATTTCCTATATGTTCATTTATGCAATAACCATGTTATTATGAGATAATGAGTTATTTACACTTCAACAAATAAGGCCATTGATAATTGAAATTTTAAGGAGTTTATTCAGAAGTTGTAGGCATGTCTTGGTAATGACAACAAAGATATTAAGGATCATACAATACAAGGGATCTAGAATTTAATTAGTACCACACAATTTACATATTAATTATAGCCAATTACTTCTAAATCAATATAGCTTTGAGTTTTTAAACATACACATTAAACATCATAAATTTCTATTTTCCTTAGAATATCACAATTATTTTAAATAATATTTCAAATTTATATGGCATTCAATTTATTGAAAAGATTTGCACAATTTCAAATTTAGGATATGCATGTTGATTTTAAATATAAACTAAATTACATAGTTATAGATATTTTGTATACATTCGCATCTTGATGATATACATGGGGATGCTTGACAATTATATACCAATGCATCAAGCGATTTGTTTATATTACTACTATTATATTTTGTTATTTTATTTATATTTCTTGACATAAGCTAACTTATTATTGTCATTATGTATACCTTTAAATTAAGATCAAGCATGCTTTTAAAACTTATAGATCCAATAATTAATTATTCCAACATTTAGGAACAAAAGAAAAGAAAAACAAACAAAAAACTCATTCTAGGATTTTTTGACATAATCAAAGAAAATTGGGATCACATTCTAAACAAAATTGTAGTTATTATGAAAAATTCTTTCAATTGATTATAACCAATTATATAATGTCTTAATTTTCAAATATAATAGAAGATATTATATGCATTTTAAAGTTATGTTTCAAAATTCAAATTAAATAGCACCTTTAAACATAATACATTATACACAAAAATAAAATTCTTGGAAATTTCTCTGTCTCTACTATGGGCTCGTCGGTGTTCAAGTCAATTTGGAAGGCGTGGGAGAGTGTTAGGCATAACATATCTAACAATTGAGTCAACAAGGATGATCTCATTTGTGGGGAAAGGTCTATATGGTGGAATTTATTCCACAATGGTAAGCCCCTTGCCCTCACTCAAGGCTGTTCGACCAGAAGTTGGGCTAACAAAGGTATTTGTTGTTTTAAAGATATTTGGTTAAATGATTATCTGATCTCTTGGGATGATCTCTCTGGTAAGTATCATCTTCCTACTTCCAATAAGAGAACTTATAATATAATGTTTAATGCTTGTGTTGCTTTGCAGATCCCCAAAAGATGTGTAACTATTGAAAATAGGTTTGTTGACATCTCTTGGTGTGATGGCACTAAGTTATGTAAGTTGAATTCTATCTCGGTTTATAACTCTCTTATGTACAATGATTGCATTCTCAATCACATTAACTCTCTTTGGTATACTGACTTGATGCCCATGCAATGGGGTAAGCTATTTAAATCAGTGTGGAACAGGTCGATTGCTCCCAAAAAGAAGATTTTTAGATGGTTACTACTTACTGATAAGCTTCCTATCAGATTTTACCATTATAGAGATGTGCTTTGTACCATATGTAAAGTTACTGAAACTACTAGGCATATTTTCTTTGACTGTATTGTTCCTAAAGAAATTTGGCTAATGTTTGGTTTCTCATTCCCATTGCATGTTACTCTTCTTGATATTGTTACCGGTTATATTAAAGGCATTAAAAAAGACAACAATTTATTATGGAATTTGTTATCATGTGAAATTCTTTGGTATATATGGAAGATAAGAAATGTAGATAGGTTTCAAGGAAAAGAGAGGGTCCTTACTAAGTCTTTTCGCAGACTCGCACATTATTTTGTCTCTTCTCATGTGGACTTAGTGATTCGGTTGAACAAGGAGAAGTTTCAGAGATTTCTGAGCAATGACCATACCAAGATCTTTGTACATGAGCTCTCTCATAGCTACACATGGCATAGGCTCAATGCTGAAGATACACCCTTTATCAGTGCCCTAGATACCCTTTTCGAGGAATTCAGAGGCAATAGAGCCCTGATTTGCCAGCAGATGATATACTCAGCTTGGATGAGAGATGACCAGAGGCTGGTTTGGATGGAAGGCCCCATGGGTTGGGCTACATGGATGTAATCTTTCAGTCATTGTACATAGTATCATATTTTTGTATCTAATGAGATATATAGCACTTATCAGTCCTTCATAGTTAGGGATCTAGGAGGGTCAAACATTAACAGTTTGTTATAGTAGCATGATTTTTTGAGGTTGATAAGGCTATAAAACTTTCAGTTTTGTACTTTTGTTTTGTTACTCTATAATCAATATAAAAAAATAAAAATTCTAATGCATCATATTTTAAATATTACCTAATATACAATTGGTAAATAAAAATATTGTATCTTCTAATGTAGTAATTGAACTATACTCTAACATATTAGATTACATATAGTTTTTTTGTTGACGCAATCATTGAACTTCCTTATAGCATAGGTGCTAACATTTATGTGCAATGTAAAAAGACAAAGAATGTCAATTTTTGTGTTGATATCACTCAAAGCTATACTAGAATCCTTTTACACCACAACTTAGGAAGCATCTCAACATAAAAAAGTACTACAACTATGACAAGTTGTTACTGGTATTAGAGAGGTTATTTAAGCTTCTATACTCTTTCAAGTCCAAGTCTAGTAGCTATGAAAGCTTGTCAATGGTATTAAGAAGGTTATTTAGTTTATAGTGCCATTTTATTTCAATGTGTAGGAATAAACAATAAACAAGAAAAAAACTTATGTTAGGTTTATATGAAATAGTAAAAGAATTTTGGGGAGCACATTCTAAACAAAATTGAAATTTTTACAAAACATTCTTTCAATTGATTATAACTAAATATGTTATGTGAACATATTTCAAATACCATTGAAGATATCATATGTATTTTAAATTGTTTTCAAATTTAAATTAAATAGAATCTTTGGAAATTTTTCTCATCATTATCTACAAAATAAAAATGAATTACAAAAGATAATATTGTATACACACATAATGATATTTAAAACACGACATTTAAAATATTATATGATATATAAAAGCTGATCAATAATAATAAAAACTTTTAATGTAATAATCAAACTGTACTCTCTAATTACTTAGATATGGTTTTCTATCTGTCTATTCATTGCACCTCTTTCGGGTGCATGTACTAGTTTTACAGCACAGCTTAGAAGCATTTCAACATAAAAAATACTGCAGCTGTGGTAGGTTGTTAATGGTATCAGGGAGGTTATTTAAGCTTTTACAGCCTCTTAAGTCTAAGAGTAGTAGCCGTGAAAGGTTCCCAATAGTATTAGGAAGGTTATTCAATGTATAGCACCATTTCAAATCCAAGTGTTGCAACTGTGATAGATTGCCAATAGTATTGGGGAGGTTATTTAACCTATAACACCCTCTCACCCTCTCAAATTGAAGTGCTGCAGCTGTGACAGGTTCCCAATAGTATCAGGGAGGTTAGTTAATCAGACCTAGAATTTGATTGTCACCCCTGCCTCTCATATAAAAATTTCATGAGAGTACACGAAGTATTTAGAGCTCAAAATACAAATTTCTACATATAAACGAAGTATCGATAGTTATTACTTGAAAAAAATCTTAGTCAGACAAAGATTTGTTTGATCTATGGCTTAAACAAAGACTCTACTTCCTAATTTCTTATGAGCACATAATTGATCCTCAGATCTTCCATGGAAAGCATAACCCTCTTACAAGAAATCAGATAAGACCACGTCCTAGCCTTGTAATTCTCTTGCAACCCTTGTATAAATAGATGGCTGACCTAGATTATAAACCCCGAAGTTAAAACAATCTAATACCCTATAAATTTCTCAATTTGTTAGGTTTATACCAAACAACTGCTAACCAGACACTCTAATAAGACACCCAAAATTAATTCATGAGGCATGCCAACATCTCAACTTCAATCCAACAATTAGATTCTTAAATAGGGCTAAATGTTTTCCTTAAGAAGACATGAGTGAGTTACCATTAATTCTAAAAGTGTAAGGAAGATTCATGTTTTTTGTTGACTCCATTAAATCTACATTCTACACAAAAGCATTGTATCGCTACCTGCACAAAAACATGTAATCCAAAATACTCTTAAATAACCAAATCAAATACAATTAATTTAGCTATGCAAACAATGATTGAGAGAATTGGGCAAAAGAAAATAAAATCGAATTAAACACCCATATAACTATAAGTTTGATTGACAGAACTAACCATACGAAAAGACATCCAAACCAAATACCCAAGATAGATTAGTAAATAGGGAAGAGGAAAATGCGACCAAATCAAATACCCACAAACCTATAAGTTTGAAAGCTCATAATCAAGCACAAGGAAAACTAACCAAGTAAACACCCATAAGATTATAGTTTTGATTGATAGGTATAATTGACCATAGAAAAATTTAAGCTAGAGAGAAAACTTTGTAAATTGTAAAGCTTTGCGGGAGGTTCCCAACAGCTTAAACGCATCATTTCCCAGTTCACTAAATTTATCAGTGACCATGTCAATATAATCACTGCCATTGAAGGCAGTTGCAACAACCGTGAAATAATACTATGAAGAGGAAGACACATACAAGGGATATTGCGGGTTACTATTTACTCAACCTTGAAAACTTATGTCATCCACTCTTATCTTCATTGCCCATGCTAGTAACACTAGCATGTTATGCAACCTTCTGATGTGCATCTTTTTGATGGATATTATCTTAAAGCTATGAGAAATAGGTTGTAGCACGAGATTATACTTGTAAGAAGGTAAACTTAGTTACTCAGATTAAATTCTTCAACTAATTATAAAAAAATTAAACTAGAAATCCTATTCATTTGCAGCAATTTGAAGCAGGTTCTTTCACCTCATACCATTCCTGATGTGTACCGATGATTTGCATTTTTAAATGTTTTTAGTCAATGTTTTTTATAATGAGTCAAAAAAAAATTCTTCTAGATTTCTAGTTTTTTTTTTATTTACTTTGAGATAGGCTCTGTTTTCTCTTGTATTCACTTTTTAAGTAATGGATTTTGATTTTGTGCTTCCAACAGAAAACAACCACACTAACACAACTAAATTTTTACAATGGATAGAAGATTCAACGAAACAGAGGACATTAACAGTGTCATTGCAAATATGTTGCAAGAGAGCAACAAGTTAAAGGGCAACCTCAGAAAGTTAATTCATAACTACGAATATAAAATGGCCAACCAATCAATAGAGTACCCCTCTACTTCTTGTACTGGTGTTAATTCCATACATAGTATGGAATTATGCCCTCTTCCAATACCAATTGTTGAACAATTAACTGATCCATTGGTTATTTTCACATTAGGAGAGAAGATATTTAAATGGATTGATAACCAGCTTGGATGGGTTGCCTAGGTGGATCCTCTTTGTCTTTAATTACTTAGTCTTTGATGAGTTGGATTCATATTTGGATTAGCCTTCGAAACAAAAAGTTCAACTCATATTTTGATTAGTCTTTGATGAGTTGAACTCATATTTTGGTAGCTGGTTGTTAAATATATAAATCGTAAACTGAAACTTTATATTTTTTGTGCTCATATGCATATGAGCCTTTGATCAGTTGAACTCATGTTTCGATTAGACTCTCATGGGTTGATTACCCTTGCAAACGAAAACTTCAACTCATATTTTTATTAGTCTATGATTAGTTGAACTCATATTTTTGTACTTGACTCTTAAATATCTAAATCGTAAACTAAAACTTTATATTTTGGTGCTTGTATGCATTTGAGCCTTTGATAAGTTGAACTCATGTTTCGATTATATTCTGAAATGAAAAGTACAATTCGTCATGCTTGTAATTTACTATTAGCTGTGGAAATCACAAAACATCCATCCACTCTAAATGTAGATGCAATTTTCCCTTTTTTTTTTGGTTACTTCACCACTTACTTTAACTGGTCCAAACTGGTGAATTACTAAATAAAACCACATAAAAAAGACACACTGCAATTCTCGATTTCTTTCGTCCACAACTTTTGTATTTAGTAGGATTTTGCTACGTACTTATCGACGACAATGAATTACTCAAGGAGTCAAGCCATTATGGCATTCAATCTATTCTAATAGAATATTTTAAACATCATAATAGGAACACAATCAACTTTATTCTGCAAGGCAATATACCAGTCTAGACGACAGGACTTCTTTCGTCAGACTGAATCTGAAAGGATTTTGAAACTAACAAACAGGTAATTAACAGATCTTTACATGTTGATCTCTTTATTTCATACGAGTTGTATGATATTGAATTCTTCCAATAAATATAACTTATAGGTTGAAATAAATTAATTACTTGTTAATAACATGAACTGGGATGTACGATTAGCTTGAGATTTCTCTCAAATTAAAAAGGTCTATATCCGCAATGGCATCTGCAGCAAACACCTGTGAATCTATACAACAATCCATAATCGATACTTTGGTAAGCTAATACATCAAACCTTTTCAAAAGAAAGAACTTTAATGTTATTTCTTTCATAATATATCTCTCTTTTTTATTCCATCATTTTCATTATCACACGCAACCTTTTTCATAGCATAGACAAATATAGATAAGTTGTCTATAGATTACATAGCTTAATTACATACTCTACTAAACAACAAACTTTACATTAACGGATAAGCACATATATCACTTCATTGCCATTGACATTAAATCCTCTATATTCATTTTCTTTTTAAGGAAAATACCCAAGACTATGCCCCTACCCCTTTTGTAATTCAATCTATCAATGCTAGGGATGAGTTTCCTTCAGCATTGTTGCAAGTTTTGTCATTTCAGAAAATGCAGAACAACAAAGATGACACAAACAAATATAAACTAGTGTTGTTTGATGGCACATACATGCAGTTAGCAATCTTGCCTTCTAAGTATGCCACTCTGATAGATTCAGACACTCTTAAAATAGACTCGATAGTCCAATTGTCCACTTAAAATAGACTCGATAGTCCAATTCTTCTCTATTTAGTTGTTTTCAACTATAATTCAAAGTAGATTAAAGAAAAGTTTTTTCCTTTTACAGGACTATTGTAATACTTAGTTTGCAAGTAAAACAAAGTGATTGCCCATTCTTTGGTAAACCAGTATACCTATTCAAAGAACAAGAACCATAAATTATGACTGAGGACACACCATCATCGCCTAAACGGTCTCTTCAATTTTCTACGGAATTGCCATCCCCCTAAAGCACAACCTCTGAAAATATAAGCCCAATCAAAAGTTTAAATCCATACCAAAATAAACGGATAATCAAAGGCAGAGTTACTCATAAACAACCTATAAAGCCATACATCGCAACCACTAAAAATGGCCATGTGTTTAGCTTTAATGACATTGTCGACACCGAGCACTGTGAAATTAGAGTCACATGTTTTGACGAAATAGCTCAGCTACACTCTAACCGTGTGGAAGTAGGTTCACATTATGTTATTTCTAAGGGATCCATCAAGGAAGCAAATACTAGATACAACAAACTCAACAACCATTTAGAGATCATCTTGTCTGATGCATCCATATTAAAACGTTGCACCAATAAGGAAGAACCAAATCAACAGTGCTCTCCTTTCACTCCTATTAGTGAAGTGTTTCAACTAACCAATAATACGTTGGCTGACATAATTGGTGTTGTTTTATACGTTGGAGATATCATTCCAATACACAGGAAAGATGGCACTTAAACACTGAAGCGAGTTATTAGAATTAATGATCTGTCTGGATCAACAATTGATATCAACCTATGGGGTCCAATATCAGAACAAAGAGGACTGGAGTTTAAAAAACATGTTGACCAGTGATAGTGTTCTAATACTTGCTTTACATAATAATTGTGTTGGCTATTTTAATGGCAAGGTTGTAAACATAACAGCTGCCACAACATTACATATCAATCCACCTTTTCCAGAGGCAGAACCTCTAACACTAAGAGGAAAGGACCCTTTTCTTGCTCCAATTTTTTCTCCAACAACTACCCACATTGATGGCAAATATTCTAGAATGAATATTTCATCAATCCGCAAGTGGGTGAGTATTAAACCAGAAACTATTCAAACCACTTTACTGGTTGTTCTACATTTTATAAATGTAACAGATAAAAAAATTTGTTACGCAGCTTACCCACTAATAATAAATGGAAAGCCTTGTAAAAAAAAAGTACTCAACGGGTTGATGATTCATGGTTGTGTCCTAGATTGTAATAACCCACTAAACTTAATCCATAAACTCAACTAATTTCTTATATATATATATATAAAAATTTCTTATTCTTACTTATTCTTATTTATTTTTGATTCAATCACATACTCAGGTGCATCTATCCAAATGAGATAGGCATCCATCCAACTGGGATGGGCATCTAACCATACGGGTTAGGCATCTATCCATATGAGACTAGGCATCTAACCATACGGGTTAGGCATATATCCATATGGGATAGGAGGTTTCATCTATCCAATTCAGGATAGGCATCTACCCAAACGGGGTAGGCATCTATTCATAAGAATAGGATATGCTCTGGCCAGAGACTTTAGACTCATCAGGACCATCTGGGTCTTGAGCCAATCTCTAAAGACTACACTCCCCTACTAGGAGTGCACCGAGGTCACCATCCTTAGGAGTATTAAAATCATTACATAAACAAGCTTGAGTTCCACCTCGGAATTCGGCCTAAAGCCTCGGGAAGTCAAGCGAATCCATACGGGATTCCTTCTGAGTATGCATTGAATTAATTTTAACCTTTCAATTATTATTTGCACCATTTGATAAAAAGACCAAGGAGCTTCAATAACCAACTACTCACCCATAACCAATCCTAATCCCTATCCTCTAACGCCTGAGTACAAGGGACAACTCCGTCCCTAGATTGCCTACATACCCGTTTCGACACAGGATCAAGGCATAAAGTATGTAGTTCTGGTTTCTAACTATGGTTTAATGTAAACTATTTGGTGGGTATGCAACCCTTTCTAGGGTCAATGTCCCAGACAGTTCCTCTGCGGTTGCTACCCACGATGGTAGCTCTATAGCAAAAAGGCTCAAGGTGGCCTTCTGCTTGTGGCCTAAAATAACTAAGTCCTAATTCCTATTAAAAATGTTACCCTTAAATCGTTATCATCCTCTGAAAATCATCAAGATAGATAAATTCCAAATCATCACACACCACCAAGCCCTCATGGGGTTTTCTAAGATTTAACTGAGCGGATGTAAATTCATTTTAAAATATTATCTTTTTAGATTAGCAATCCAAGGGGGATTACCCGCCCCTTGGATTTTTAACTTCCATATGACCCTTATTCCTCCCCAGCGATTTATAGGGATGATGCCACGAACGCCGTTAGTGCAGCTTTATTAGGCGTTAACTACATTAGTTCAACACGATGACATTACCCATAAGCGTGACCCAGAGGTACCATAAATACCGAACACTGCTAAGGTTTTGGTTTTGTCTCCTCTTGTTTAGTTGTCTAACTAAGAATTCTAATTTTGAAATCATGAATCTTATGTATAGCAATATACTATTACAATCATGAAAAAGAACTATAGTATACAAATAATTTTTGCTTGAAAACTTGTAAAATTATAACTTATGAAAAACTTCTTGGAAGGTACTAAATTGCTTAAAGAAAATCCAATACCTAGGTAGAAGGCCTTAGAAATAAATCTTAACACACATTTGATTGAAAGAAAAACTTAATATTAATAAGCTTGAAAGTAACCGCATTATTGATAACAATCTAATTCTTCCACTTGCAGCAACATAAATTCCATCTTTCATTATTTCCCACAAATGATAACCTTTAAATATGAATCTTAATGCTTGAAAGGAACTAATTTGCTTAAAGAAGATTAAATTATCTAATAGTAATACTTTGAAAATAAATTTAATATTCACTTGTTTGAAGGAAAAAGAAAAGAACTACTAACGATAAGCTTTAATAACTGCATTATTTTAATCACTAATTGTTCGAAAATAAGATTAGAAGAGAGTCTAATACTTGCTAATCAACTAACATAAAATAGAGACCCTAAAAAAATTCAAATCAATCTTCTTCTAGTTGTTTTACAACCAGTGTCAATTCCTTTGCAATATTATAAGAGATAACTAACTAATTATTCCACTTGAAGTAATGTTTTACCCTTAGATATTTTCTACGAAAATAATAACCTTATAATTTTCAATTTCTTTACTTCAATTTAATTCTCTAAGTGGTCATAGGATAGATTTCTTGAAACTCATATTAAGGTGGGAATCCAATAATAACTTACTTCATCATCAAGGATAAGTTTCATTAAACATTCACAAAGGATGAGTACTAAGATTAAGATTACTCAAGATAATATCTCGTGAAAAGATATACAATTTTTTTTTTCTTTCTATTTTTCATTGCTAAATTTATTTATTTAAATTTTTTTTTCTTTACATCCTAATTAATACAAAGTTCATCTAAAATAGATTTTACCCCTCCAAATTTGTATGAAGAAATTCACATCTAATTTCTAAACTTTAATTAAATTCATCTATAATTACTTGTAATATAAATGTGCCTTCTTCTTTTTCTAGTCCTAAGGTTCTTTGTAGCTAGAAGGTATTGTTTTAGCCTTGTATACTATATTTTAAAATCTAATAAAGAGCAGTCAAATATTCAACTACACGAATTGAGGGAGAACTATTAACTAAACATTGTTTTCTATTTTTAGGCTACGCAAATAAAAGGGGTAATTATTAGTCCAAACACATTTACATGGTAGGTAAATCTTTAACCTTTGATGTTTCCACCAATTTGAAATATACAAGCCATTTTTATTTTATAATTCATAAGTAATAGACTTAAATTGACATGTATTGATTATCTTGACGAAATCTATTTACCAAAAATTATTCGAGGTTAGCTAGTGATTCTTAATGAAGAGAAATCAATTCCATTAACTAGGGCAAGGCTTCCCAAGGTGCATCACAAATGCTTTTGTTTTCATAATGTAGCGTCCTAAAATTGCGACACTTGCAATTTCGACTGCATTTCGGTCTTCACGATGGCGACGCAACACGCAACCTGAATGGAGACCCTGAAACTTGCTCACGACACTGAAAACTCCATTTTTCAAGCACCCTGGCCTGAAACTCCTTGCACCCTGCTGTCCCGGGAGGTGGGACCAGAGCGCCTAGCGCCCTAGTCCTTCAGGACCAGGGCACCCAGCGCCCTGGTCCCCCAGGACCATGGTGCCCAGCGCCCTGGTCCCTGGGCCTATTTTGGGCCCAGTCTCCTAAGGGGTCTTGGGTCTTTTTGTTTGCAATTTGGAAATTAACTTTCCTGGTCGGCCTAAGGTCGGGAAAATCAGTCTATCAGCCCTAAATGACAAGTATATAAACTACATTTTCCTCTCTCATTTAGATAGAGACACACATGAGGGAAAAGGCATGGAAACTATACTCAAGCATTCAAGCATTCAAGCATTCTTTCAAGCAATTGATCATTCTAAGTCTCCATTCAAGGCTAAGTGTTGCATTCAAGACAAGGATTCAACCATTGAAGAGGAGATCACATACTACATACTACAACAACATACAACATCTATACCTTCGCACATAAGGATACAAAACATCCTTAGAACAAGGTATTAGTACTTGTTTTACATACATTTACATTTACAGCACTTGCTCATTTCTTGGTTAATTCCAAAACTGGGGTTTGACCTAAAGGC
This sequence comes from Cryptomeria japonica, assembly GCF_030272615.1. Classification (NCBI taxonomy): domain Eukaryota; kingdom Viridiplantae; phylum Streptophyta; class Pinopsida; order Cupressales; family Cupressaceae; genus Cryptomeria; species Cryptomeria japonica. Next base: position 358,473,452 of record NC_081411.1, on the reverse strand, counting down.
AAACCCCTAATCCCTAACCCCCCAATCATCTTCACTTTTCTATGTGTAGGTTGCAGGTACGCGACTGAAATTGAAGATCTGGAATCCTTGTGTAGAGACGAACAGATCCCCCTTCGTTTCGCAGATTTTTCGGAGGACCGTGGCGCTCGGGCGCCATCGTCCCGACAACTTTTGCTCAAATTTGCAGGACAGCACCGTATCGACATTTTACTGCTAATTCCAGGTCCGCAGCTTCATACTGTATCCCTATCTCAGTTTATAAGCGAATCTTTGTCACTTTCTATGCATTCCTAGCTTAATCATTCTATCTACATTCTTTACAAAAGAGGGTAGCCTTGTTGTCTTAACCCTTGAAACGCATTTAGCATCCAATCTTGCATTGCGTGGGATTGGATCTTGTGGGTTTCAACTCCTCTTTTGAATGTAAAGTCTCTCCCCTAAGTGAAAACCATCAACCCTAGTGAATCTCCCTCCTCTCTCCTTGGAGTTGGAAGAGGGGAGAGCAACTAGGGTTCGATCGCGATTTTTCGCTTTACATTTTGGTGAACCCGACGTGAACATCCTTTCTGATTATTCATAGTTAGATCTGAAAATTGGATTCTTTGATTACATTTCCATGTTTGATCTTTTGCAAAATTTTAGAGGTTAATTGCATAAAAAACCCTAAATTTTCTTTTTAGTAATTAAGCTTGTGAAATGTCTAAATGTTAATGCTTGTTTCAGATCTGCCCTTCTATTACAAATTATCAATTCATATTTGTGCTTTAATTTTGAAAATTAAGTGGTTAAGTGTCAAAACCCTAATTTTTGAAACCCTCTTGATTCAACCTTTGTCCGACAATTTCACTGATCAAAACACCTCCAAATCAGCTGTAACTTTGGATTCCGCAATAAAATCACAATATCTTTCATCCCTGAAAATTTGGAAAAAAGTTGCGAGGACCGTGTGCACTCCAAGCGCCATCGTCCCCGACATTTTTTCTGAAATTTCGGGAGCTAGATCTTACTGTATTTTCCTGCTAAAATCCAGAATTTTGGCTGATTTTATCAATTTTAACACCTTCAAAATTACAGTCAAAGTTGGTCTTGTGATTGCTTGGATTAAGGCTTCTAAACATTCAAAAATCATCGAAATTGAAATTTTGTGTCAAAATTGTGTTCTTACTATCCTAAATCTGAAAAGTGTGTTATCATTCATTCAAAATTTTAGTGCTTTATTCAAATTCTTGCAATTTGTGACTTTTGAAATTAAATGCTTAATTACAACAACTTTAATTTCCGCTTTCAAAATTGAATTTTGCGTGAAATTGAGTCAATTCTTAAATTTCAAAACTTGCATTGCTTTTGACATTCCCTCTAAAATCATAAAATTCAAAATTTCAGTTTCCCTTTCTTTTTCAAAATTCAAATTTTGCATTTTTCGACAATCTTGGTAGGGTTCAATTTTGAGATTGCAACTTTAATTTGGCCTATCTACAGATCGTATAATCTCTCAATTTTTTCAGATTATCTCTAAAATCATCATACCTTTCATCCCTGCAAATTTCGAAAAAAGTTGCAAGGACTGTGTTGCACTCCGAGCGCCACGGTCTCAGACATTTTTTCTGAAATTTCGGGAGACTGTCGTGATTGCATTTAACAGCTTAAATCCAGAAGATTGGCTGATTTTACTGAAAATTGCTACCTCTAAATTCAAAATCTTCTCTCTCTTTCTAGTGCATGAGTTTTACAACAATAAGCCCTACTTACACTATTCCCGTTAGACGAAGCCGTATAATTAAGTCTTTCCGAGGTTTAACTACTGAGGAGATGGAACCTAATTTGAATAGCCTTCTTAACGAGGACATGGGTAATTCCTCTAATCCTCTTAATGATGAAGAAGCTCTCCATGAGGTTTCTGGAGAACAACTTTCGAAATTGGATAACCAATTTGACAATTTTCGACAATGGATGTCTCAAGAATACCCTGATAGTCAAGCTCTTCCTTTAATTGAGGGTCTAAAACGCATGCTTCAAAGTGATAAGAATGGAATTGATATTTTGTGTGGTATTGCACACATTGTGGATTCAAATGTGATGCCTATGAAGAGTTGTGCCGAAACCTTAGGTTATACACAACCTCCTACTCAAGTCAATCATTCTATTCCTTTGATGACTTCTATTGCTAGCATACCTACCTTTACATCAAACATAATGGCTACTTCTACACAAGACATTCCTCCTGTGATCACCAGTCATGGGGGCAATCCTTCTTCTTCAATCAACCCTCTTCCTTCATTCAATCCGACTTCTTCATTCATTCCTTCAATGAATGTCCCTATTATATCTCCACAAATGAACATGACGCAAGGGGGCAATTCGTTTAACCATTCCATTCCTCCTTGTAGTGTTCCTCCTGTCCAATCATCTCCTATGACTAACTATCATAGAGTCCCACCACCTTACTCTTTACCTTCTTTCAATAACATAACACCTCCATCTCAATCTAACACATCTAATATGAATTCTTCGACTGAAGCGACCATTAACAATCTTGCACAAACTGTCTCCTCTTTACAGCAACAAATTGCCTCTATGAATCAATCTAAGTTTAGTGTGCCCACATTTGATGTTGCGAGCCCACTTTCTCTTGATATTGTTCGAGCTATCCCTCCTAAACATGTTGAAATCCCGCATTTGGAGCTTTATAATGGTAAAGGTGATCCTCTAACACATGTTAAGACTTTTCAAACAATATGTACTGATTTTGCTTATGACCAAAGGTTGCTTGCAAAACTGTTCACTAGAACATTGAGAGACAAAGCCCTACAATGGTATTGCTCGTTGCCCTCTTATTCTATTACTTCTTTCGAACAACTTGCAAATGCTTTCATTCAACAATTTCAAAACAATATAAGTCCTAAAGTTACTTTGATTGATTTAATGCCTTGTAAACAAGGTGTTAAGGAAAAAGTGACTGATTTCATTGGTAGATATAAGCATTTGTATGCTCAAATTTCCTTTCCAGTGCCTGACAATGATATTGAAAGAATCTTTATTTCTAATTTACAAAAAGATATTCGAGACAAACTTCTGTTTTCTGAGTTTACTTCTTTCCAACAGTTGTGTGCCACTCTTCACAATTATCAACTGACTGTGAGTCAAATGGAACAATCACATCCTATGGCTCCGAGTGATAAGGGTGATAGCAGTCAACAACCATTTGGAAAGTTTAAACCGAACAGAGATTCCATCAAATTCAATGAAAACATCATCAACAACAATGTGAATGCAACATCAGGTGTGCCTCCTATTTCTAAATTTTTCAAGAAAGAAAGAAAGTATACTCCTTTGAATGAATCATTGCATAGTATTATGAATAAGTTATTGGAACAAAATGTGCTTACTCTTCCTCCTATAAGACAAATTGATCTTGCAAAGATTACTTCACCTTATTTTGATAACAAAGCTTTTTGTCAATTTCATCGTCAGCCTGGGCATGATACTGAAAAATGTTTTTCTTTAAAGGGTAAAATTCAAGATTTGATTGATAATAATACTATCTCTGTTTCCGGAGTGAATGATAAAGGCAACACATCTGTAGCTCCTCCTAACCAAAATCTTCAGATCTTTACTGATCCATTACCTTCTCATACCTCTAATGTGATTGAGGCTAATGATTCCTCTCTCTCATCTGCTGGTCTTGTGTCTATGGCTCCGAATGTGATTAACTTTGTAGAGCAGCAAGAAATCCCTAAAGAAACTTCCATCGCATTTGATTCTAGTGAAACCATTAGGGCACCTGATGGTCCTTTATACATAGTTGCAAAAGTCAAGAATACACCTTGCCGTGGAGTGCTTATTGATCCTTCGTGCATGGTTAATGTTATTACTGAAGAATTTCTTTTTACTTTGCAATTGAATCATGTGATCTATGATGAAACAAATGTGGTTGTGAAATTATTTGATGCATTTTCTTCTCCTGCAATTGGTTCTATTACATTGCCTATTGAGGTCCATAACAAATCCCTTGATGTGAACTTTGCTATTATTCCTTCATCCGAACAATTTCGTGTGAAGCTTGGCTATCCTTGGCTATCTTCCATGAAAGCTATTGCTTCTCCTATTCATAAGTGTTTGAAATTTCCCCATAATGGTGAAGTTGTTACTGTCAATCATAGTCTCTTTAAACCAGCTGAAAGAACTTCTAGCGTTCCTATTGATTACTTTTGGCCTAAACAATTCCAATCTCTTCCTCCGCAAAGTGATCATCTTTTCAAATCTTATCAAAAGTGGAAAACAGATATGATCCTATCTCTAAGTGAACCTAGAACACCTAAACTTGGTATTCCTATCATTCTTGAGAAGGAAGTTCTTCCTTTGAAAGATAAAACTAATGTCTTTTCTCAAGAAGATTCCCAACCCATCCCTATGGATGTGACTATGCCTATATCTAATAAACCTCCTAAAAGTAGACCTATACCTCCTCGTCATGATGGACTTGGTCTTCTTCCTAAACCAAATATTCATCCTTTGTATGGAGCAGTCCCTCCTCCTTCTTTTTATAGAGAGAAGAGACCTTCTTCTTCTCCTATTATCCAGCCTAAGAGACCACAAATTAAACACCCAAGTGCTAAGGATGAGAACATTCCTCCTCCTCAATCTTCTCCACTTCCTACTAAGACTAGACGAAATCGTTCTGCACGTGAACGTCGATGAAAGCGTCATCTTAGAGCTCAAGTAGCTGCTTCTCAAACTTTGCAATCTCCAAAAACACCTTCAACAAGCATTATTCCATTTTCTCCTCAGCCGAAAATTGAGCCGAAATCTCCTAAACATAAGATGCATGATGGTCTTGATCCTGTGCGAGTTAAAGATCCTATTTTTATAAATCTTGATGATGCTATAGATGAAAATGTTATTCATGATGCAAATGTTACTCCTGTTCATTCTGATAGTGAATATGAACTTGTTGATATTGATAACCATTTATCTAATGAATTTTCTAAAGCACTTATCCTAGCTCCTAGACAAGAACACCGTGGCTTGGGATATGAACATAGCCCTTGTTTGGATCTTGTGATAGCTCCATCTGCTGTGTTGGAAGTTCCTCCTCTAGCGTGTTCCCTACCTTCCCGAAACATTGATCAACAAGATCGAGGGGTAGATGACGTGCTAGACTAGTTACATTAGCATAGCAGATTCTCTCCTCCTCTCTTGTGTTACTTCTTCTATATGTTATTCTCATTCTTCTATTTGTTGTCCTTAGTGTTGTCTACTTGAGGACGATGCAAAGCATTGAGATCTCTCGATCTCTCTCATGTTGACTCAAAAGACACATGTGTTCCCTTCTTCTAGGTGACCTTCCTTGATTGGGGAATGAAGAAAAATTATGCATACATACATATGATATACATGAATTATCATACAGCATACTGACCCCGAGGAAAGCGAAGTCACCTTGTGCTTTGTGTTTTGTGGCTATTATCCTTGGGCTTATCTCACACTTGGGGGCTAAATCCTTGTGATAACGTGCTCCTTTCCTTTCTCATTCTTATATGTATCACTACCTGAAAGCAATCACCCCCGGTGAGGCATGTGCGATCGCTTTAACGTAGGGGGGCATACATCCCGTTCATATCTTTTCAAGATACTTGAAAATTTCTTGGTAAATTTAGCCTTGCCTTGAAAATTTTTGATATCTTTCTTGCATGACTCATAGTGAGGGAACCTTACTACTGACAGTCATGGTTCTCCCTCGTGATCTTCCCTTTTACTTTGTCAATCGAAGTCGTAAGATCCTTAGTCCACTAGGGGCTTGGTGTGTCTTGCCTCCTTGACGTGGTGAAAGTCTTTCAATATTGTTTCCTTGTACTTTACCGGAAGTATGAGCATACATACTCCCGCTAAAGTGGGGGCTAAATGTAGCGTCCTAAAATTGTGACACTTGCAATTTCGACTGCATTTTGGTCTTCACGATGGCGACGCAACACGCAACCTGAATGGAGACCCTAAAACTTGCTCACGACACTGAAAACTGCATTTTTCAAGCACCCTGGCCTGAACCTCCTTGCACCCTGCTATCCCGGATGGTGGGACCAAAGCGCCTAGCGCCTTGGTCCTTCAGGACCAGGGTGCCCAGTGCCCTGGTCCCCCAGGACCATGGCACCCAGCGCCCTGGTCCTTGGGCCTATTTTGGGCCCGGTCTCCTAAGGGGTCTCGGGTCTTTTTGTTTGCAATTTGGAAATTAACTTTCCTGGTCGGCCTAAGGTCGGGAAAATCAGTCTATCAGCCCTAAATGAGAAGTATATAAACTACATTTTCCTCTCTCATTTAGATAGAGACACACATGAGGGCAAAGGTGTGGAAACTATACTCAAGCATTCAAGCATTCAAGCATTATTTCAAGCAATCATTCTAAGTCTCCATTCAAGGCTAAGTGTTGCATTCAAGACAAGGATTCAACCATTGAAGAGGAGATCACATACTACATACTACAACAACATACAACATCTATACCTTCGCACATAAGGATACAAACATCCTTAGAACAAGGTATTAGTACTTGTTTTACATACATTTACATTTACAGCACTTGCTCATTTCTTGGTTAATTCCAAAACCGGGGTTTGACCTAAAGGCAAACCCCTAATCCCTAACCCCCCAATCGTCTTCGCTTTTTTGTGTGTAGGTTGCAGGTATGCGGCTGAAATTGAAGATCTGGAATCCTTGTGTAGAGACAAACAGATCCCCCTTCGTTTCGCGGATTTTTCAGAGGACCGTGGCGCTCGGGCGCCATCGTCCCGACAACTTTTGCTCAAATTTGCAGGACAGCGCCGTATCGACATTTTACTGCTAATTCCAGGTCCGCAGCTTCATACTGTATCCCTATCTCAGTTTATAAGTGAATCTTTGTCACTTTCTATGCATTCCTAGCTTAATCATTCTATCTACATTCTTTACAAAAGAGGGTAGCCTTGCTGTCTTAACCCTTGAAATGCATTTAGCATCCAATCTTGCATTGCGTGGGATTGGATCTTGTGGGTTTCAACCCCTCTTTTGAATGTAAAGTCTCTCCCCTAAGTGAAAACCATCAACCCTAGTGAATCTCCCTTCTCTCTCCTTGGAGTTGGAAGAGGGGAGAGCAACTAGGGTTCGATTGCGATTTTCCGCTTTACACATAATTCAAAATATTTTATTCAATAGAAGTTTTACTACTATATTAGGGTAAAAGGGTGCATTAGTGGACTATTTGCCTCTTGCAAAATTTACTTTTTTTGAAACCCAACGGGCTCTTTTACCCAATGTTAGGAAGATAATAATTTCAAAAAAATAAAATAAAATAAATAAAGGTATTGATTGAAGAATTTACGACTTAATCCCTTATTTAAAATTCCAATGAGGATCCCTTAACATGAGCTAGGTTCTTTATAATTTTCCCTAAAGGGTTAATTACCACTTCATTTAAAACTTAATTACTATATATGAAGGGGTCAATCGCTTTTAATGTTAATTTAATAACTTTAAATTATAAATAAATAATAAGCTTCCACTAATAAATTTATTTATTCCAATTAAATTTTAAATGTCAAATATACAAATTAATCTAAGATAAGATCTAAGCCATTACAACTATTAAAAAAAATAGTACAAATTCTAAATTACAACTCAAAGAAATATATTTTAAATAAAATAGTTAATAATTAACACATGAAAATAACTCTCCTTATGGAGTCCGGCTCGGACAGTGCATTCATTGCACCGTCCTCACTTTCTCCCAACGCCCTCCTTGTCTCTCCTAACCCTAGCGCCTGCAACCATGGATAACTCCCTGCCGCTGGGCCGTCGACTAGTTACAAGGATGTCGTGGCAAATCCTGCTCAAGCATTGCCCGACCAGGCGGTCTTCATGGCGGCCGGAGATCGCGGTGAAGGATCTGGTTTGGGTAAGACCCCTCACGGTGACCCTGACTCTGCTTTCCTTGCTCCTAATGAATGTCTCCTAAATGAAATCATTTCTGAAAAGAATATGCTTAAGGATTGTGCTATCTTCTTTGCTGCTGTTGAGATAGATAAGGTTCCACCCAGGAAATTTTTGGTTGATTGGTTTCATAAATTTTGGAATATTAAATTAGGGTTTCGTATCTCCTTCTGTTGTCAGATCTAGAAGGGTCTTTTTGTTATATTCTTTGATAACCACTCAATGCAGAGTGAAGTCTTGAAAAAACAATATTGGGCTGTTGGGAAAACATCCTTCCGTGCCCTTGGTTGGACTCCAGAGGCTATATCGGAAGAAATTTTGGCTCTCTCAAGCCCTAGGTGGATTCTAATTAAGAATGTTCTGCCTTTTCTGTGGAAATTTATCCCTCGAATGCTGGATTCGATTGGCAAAATTGTTAGAATGGACAATTCGTCCAGACTGGTTGGTAATATGGATGCTAGGGTTCTGATTTCCTTGAATCCTAGAATTGATATTCCTAGCAACCTCAAATTTGTTATACAGGATGAAATTTTTTCATGCCCTATTAAGATCCTAGGTGGATTGAATGCTTGCTTCCTCTACAAAAGAGAAGGGCACCTACGTAAAAATTGCCCGATTGTTCTCAAATCAAAACCCCACCCTAAACCTAATCCTTCTCCTGTCATCAACGAAGTCTCTCCCCCTATTCCTAATGAACCTGTCTTGGATATTCCTAACCTCACTCACTCTGCTGACCAGTCTTCCCTTCATTTTGTCGCTGGGTCCCTAAGAGATGACCTTCAGTTGGTTGCTGGAAAATCAAAAAAATGCAGGAGAAAAAACACCCCTATATCTGATAAATGCCCATCCGCCGGGAAATCAAAGACTTCGGCTAAGAAACATGATATCCATGAGCTTACTATGATGACCAAAGGCTTTGCTGGAAAGACCCATTCTGGCTTTGCAGTTAAAAGTATTGTTCAAGCCATCAAGGATGGTGTTCTCTCTAGTAGTGATACCATCCTTGGTTCAGGCCTTGCCAGGCCGACATTAATGCATGGCCTTCCAGAGGTCGTTAATGACGTTCTGGTAGAACCTCCCGCTAATGGTGGTGTCAGTACTGGTGCGAACATCCCTGCGATTGAATCACAGTTGAAGGAAATTGGTGACGAGTTTGTTTTTAATGTCATCCCTGCGAATCATAATGATCAAGACTATTCCTCACAAGTGCCATCCTCCCTGCTTGACTAGCAATCGATCCCTAATAATATGAATCTCCACAATAACTTCTCATTGATGGAGAATCTTTCTGATGATGAAAATGACATCCCCCTTCCCCCTCCTAAACCGAAAGGTAGACCTACAGGATCTAAAAATAAGACCCCCTGCCTCTAAGAAGAAACTGGGGAAGCATGACCCTCACTGTCAGACTCTTGGCTCATCTGGAGCACAGAACTCCGACTCACCTAATTTACCATGAAGTGCGTCTCCTGGAATATCCATGGTCTGGAAGCACCAGATAGAAAGCACGTCATTAGAAGATCTCTCAACCCTGTCAACTCCATAGATTTCCTCCTGCTTTAAGAGCTCAAGGCTACTTCTTTTACTCTTGAGATCAATTTGGATTTTATTTGGAAGGACTCGATTAAAATTTACACTAACCACCCCAAAGGTCGAGGAGGAGCAGCCCTCCTCATTCACCCCAATTGGGAGCCCTTCATAACTTTAAAAGGTGCCTCCCCCTGCAATAGAGTTGCTTGGGTTATCATTAAACATAATAGCTCCATATTCGGGGTTTGTTCTTTGTATGCCCCCAATGATCATAGGGAGAGGGCCGAATTTTGGCAGTTCCTAGCCTCCCTCCCTGATGTGCCCTGGATCTTTGGTGGGGACTTCACCATGATTAAATATCCTATGGATAAGATTGGTGGTAATAGCTTCTGTTGGAAGGCTGATGAAAAACCTATCTGGGATAGCTTTAAGCATAGTATGCATCTTTTTGACCCCCTCCCCGCCAATAAGGCTAACCATGTTGGCATCTGGCATACTTGGTGCAACTTCCAGCAGGGAGCTAACAGGATTTACTCTAGATTGGACTGGTTCTATGTGGATAGAAACCACTTTTCTTTTACCCCTGGGGCTGATGGGAATTTTGTCTCCACTTCCCCCTCCTCCCTATCTGATCACCACCCCATCTCCGCCCTCATTAACCTCTTTGGCCCCCCCCTTCCCCTCCCGGTCCCCAGGAATAAGTTCATTCTCAACACTTGCCTCCTTAAGGACCCCACTACCGTGGCTGCCATTAAGATGGTTAGATTCCTTAACACCCATAACTGCTCTCCCACCCCCCACATCTCCAAATGGAACACTAATATCACCTCTTGGAAAAAACTACTTAAAACTATTGGTCAGCAGCAAGCTAAGGTTGCCAGATCTGTGGACAAGTCTCTCTCTATCCTCCTTTCCCAGCTTGAGGTTGAGGCCCAGCGTTCCCCTGATGACACCTCTCTTTCCCTTCTCCTCTCCAAGACTAGAGATGCTCTCCGAAACCATCAAAACGTCAGGATTAGAGGGGCCATGATTCATGGGCACCACCAATGGCTGCAATTTGGAGACAAAGGTTCCAAATTCTTCTTTAACCTTCTCAAGAAGAAGAATATTAGGGAGAACATTGATACTTTACTCGTTGACAGTGTTCCCATCACCAACCCCGGGGATATCTTTGAGGCTTTTGCCTCCTTCTATCAGAATCTTTTCTCTTCCGAAGACAATAGCCACTCCAAGGCTCATAGGAGTAGGTTTCTCTCTATCATCCCCCAAAGAATTTCTAGGGAGGATGTTGTTTCTTTGGATTAGGCCATCAATATTGGGGAAATTGTTAGGGCTATTCACTCCCTTAAAGATGGTAAAGCCCCGGGACCCGATGGTCTCCCGGCTGAATTCTACAAATCTAACATTGACTGGATCGTCCAAGATCTCCTTGATGTCTATACTGAGGCCCTTGTGAATGGTTCCCTTGGATCTGACATTAACAGAGGCATCATCAAACTTATTCCCAAGGATGGAGATAGAACCCTTATGAAAAACTGGTGCCCTATTACCCTTCTCAACATCTCCTATAAAATCCTTGCTAAACCCCTTGCTACGAGGTTAGAAAATATCCTCCCTAAGTTCATCTCTTCCACCCAAACTGGCTTCATCAAAGGCCGCTACATCCTGGAAAACCTCATCACTAGTTGGGAGGCCATGGAGTGGGGACGGTTCTCTGAACAGAACTCTGCTATTCTCCTGCTGGACTTTGAAAAGGCCTATGACCGAATTGAGTGGGACTTTGTCCTATCCATGCTCAAGGCCTTTGGCTTCCCTGCTTCTTTTTGTAACATGGTTAAGGTCCTCTTCCAAGATGCCTCTGCCCTCATTGAAATCAATGGCTCCCTCTCTTCTACTATCAGCCTTTCCCGGTCTATTAGACAAGGATGCCCTTTGGCCCCGACTCTCTTCATCATTGCTTTGGAAGCCCTTGGCTTCCTTCTGAAAGACAATTCCCTCTCCCCTTGTATCTGGGGCATCATGCTCCCTGATGACTCCCAACTCCTCAACCTGCAGTTCACTGATGATACCTCTCTTTTTCTTGAGCTTTCTAAGACCAACTTTGAGAACTTGCGCCTTAAATTTCAAGACTTTAGTGACATCTCTGGAGCCAAAATCTCGCAAGCTAAATCTATTCTCCTCGGGTGGGATGATACTCCTCCTGATTGGATCCCCCAAACTGGGTTTCAATGGGGGGGCCCTAACAAGATTGTTAGATACCTGGGTATACCCTTTGCCATCTCTCCCTCCCTTAAAGACATGTGGTCCTAGATCAAGGAAAAAATCTTTAAGAAACTCCTCAAATGGAACTGGAGGTATTTATCTCTTGCTGGCCAATTCCAAGTCTGTCAAATTTTTTTTATCTTCCTATAGCATTTATTACTCTTCTACCTGGATGTTCCCTAACTACCAAATCTACAAAATCCAAAAGGCTATCAGGTGGTTCCTCTAGTTCGATGGTAAAGGTGGGAGGAAAAAATAGGCTATCAACTAGAAATGGTGCTCTACTAGAAAATATCTTGGAGGCCTGGGGTTGAAAGACCTCCATCTCCAAGGTATCTCCCTCGTGGCCAAATGGATCTTCCATGCACTTGATGGAGATGAACCCTGGAAAATCCTCATTCGCAATAATCTTGAAAAGGCTGTCCCTAGGAAGGCTAAAACATGGAAAGGCCTCCCTCTTAGTGACATCATTGTTGGGAAGTTCCCTGTGAGTGTCCATGGCTCCCCCATTTTCAAATCTATCTGGAAATCTTGGGAGGTTGTTAGGGGCCTCCTTAAAGATACTGAGTTCTTCAATGATAAGATTATCCATGGGGAGAGATCTATCTGGTGGAACCTTCAGTATAACTCCAAACCTCTTGCTCTCACCAAGGGCTATTCAGCTCGCATATGGGCTCAGAAAGGCATCAAACAACTTGTCTCTATTCTTGAAGATGGCTATCTCATCCCTTGGGAAGACCTCAGAGATACCTTTAACCTCCCCTCTTCGCAGAAAAGAACCTACAAGCTTATTCAGATCGCCTGCTCTAACATTGGCCTCCCCAAACTCTGTGAGGTTGACTCCCATAGCTTTCTTGAGTTTAAATGGCCCCAGGGGACTCTCCTTCACAAAACTAAAGCTAAACACATATACTCCGCCCTTTCTTAGAATGACTCCATCATCAAGCATGTCAACCGCCTCTGGTATATGGACCTAACCCCCCCTCAATGGCACAAAAGACTTGACAGATTCTGGAAAAGGCCTATTGCCCCTAAGATCAAATGCTTTAATTGGCTGATTCTTCTTGACAGGCTCCCCCTGAGAAAGGACTCTGTTGATTATAATATTCACACTATTTGCAGGTTACCTGAGACTGCTAGACATATTTTTTTTGACTGTGTTATTGCTAAGGAAGTGTGGCTTATGTTTGGTTTACAGATTCCCTATGCTGTGCAGCCTTTTGATATTATATCTGGTTTCATTCATGGTCTTAAAAAGGATGCTAATCTTCTCTGGTCTATTCTTTCTGCCCATATTCTGTGGTATCTCTGGGATATTAGGAACAAAGAGCTTTTTCAAGGTCATGTGAGGGTTCTTACTGAGTCTTTTCGAAGACTGACTTTCTATCATATTGCTATGCAGGTCTCTATAATATTGGATCTGGAAAGAGACAAGTTGTTCAGGTTCCTTCAAGATGGAGCTGCTACAATGTTTGTATTCGAGATGCAGGATGGCTACGAGTGGATGAGGTGCGCTAAAGACCTCGACAAATTCAACCAAGCTCTCACTAAGCTGATACGTGAGATTCATGGATCCAGTGCTCCCTCATATGAACAACCTCATATGCTTGTTAAGATCATGGAAAGTAAGGAGATAGCTTGGATGGAAGGCCCTGTTGGATGGACTGCCTGGGTGGATAAACTTAGTCATTGGTTATCCTAGTTGCAGGCTCTATGTGTTTTGTCTCTTGACTCTACTTTTGTTCGTTGTGCATACTCGGTTGATCGGTGATTAGGCCTTCTTTTTTATGTAATTTTTGTCTATACTTGATATGAGGCAGTGCCTCCCCCTTTGAACTTATTGTATTTTGATACTTTTACTCTCGATTTCCAATACAAAAAAAAAAAAAAAAAACACATGAAAATCTAAATTATTTATCAACAAATAAATTATAACACATTATTATTAACAACTTTTCGGATAATAATAAATCTTCAATTATAAACTAATTTAAATAAATCAAATTTTCATTAATAAATTTTAAAAATAAAAAAATAAAAAAATCAAAGTTTACTAAATGACATTGTTTGTTTTTAAGCCACTTTAAATGCAGTGGCATAGTGGATTATGGGAAAGTGGGCCCGCCACCCCACTACCTTCTACAACATATACAACATATAGCAATAAATTAAAAGAAACAACTTCTTTAAGATTTTTAGTTGATTTTCTTTCCTTTTTATATATACTAAGAGTAAATCATTATTAAGTTTGACAATGGAAAAAACATATAAATATGTATTATTAATACTTAAATTCATAATTATAGTTTTGTATTTTATTGCTTGTTGATTTTACTTATTGCAAGTTATGTATTTCACAAAGAGAGATTTCACACAAAGAGGAAGTCTATAGTATATTATATATATATATTTTGTTTGAGAAAGTTTTTGAAAGATTCAATCTTCACGATATGCTTGGAAGAAATCAACTAAGTATATACTGTCATTTTCAGAGGGGGAGAAAATTTGTTTTATTCAACTCACAGGGAATAATGAATACAAATGAAATGCTTTCTCAAAATAGTAGTATACATTCATAGGAAGGTAAGACTGATCATAGAGGGGAATGATAGGGATTTAAGATTTAATCAAATCTACATTCAGAGAGGAGAAATGAATTTATTTATAGGAAAAATAACTTCGATCCATAGGTGAAAAACACATAGAGATGAGATTTTCATAGAGTAGTAAGATTGATTTAGAAATTTCACTCAAATGATCAAACTCACATTCCAGAGAGTTAAGTTTAATTCACAGAAAATAGTCAAATAGAGAACATCATACAATCACAGAAAAAAAGATTTTATTCCCCAAAATATTTTTTGCACTCTTAATAAATAAAAATATATTTCTTTTTTTTTAAAGCAAAAAGACAACAAGAATCAGATTTTTATCTTTTTTTTCTTTTCTAAGAAAATTAAAGATATAATAAAGATATGTATTACAACATTTATCCCAAATTAATAAAAAAGAGTTTAACTTTGTTTTAAAACAAATTCTAAAAACTTTTATATAAATGAAGATCTAAAAGAAGGATAGAAGCTATATTCTTCATTATATATATATATATATATATATATATATATATATATATATATATATATATATATATATATGAAAAATCAAGGAAAGCAATAGAAGAGAACTTGGATCGACGAAGTTTGATGTTGAAACCTCTCCAAATCTCCAAGCTAGTCTTCCTTGATCCTTCCTTGCAACTTGGTGAAAATTCTTCAAAACATCCACTTAACAATTCTACATATGAAATGTGACTACACAAGAAATCCTACTACTTTCTACAAGAAACTTGAGAAATTTTTCTTCAAAAAAATAATTCAACTCCCTTTTTTTGAAAACTTGTATACATTATATAGAAAAGATCCCTCAATCCCACTATCAAGAGAATTAATTGAAAGAAATGATTCTTTTTCCTAAATTATCTTCATGAAAAATTGTTGATCACTAAATGGAGGAGTTACATGCAAGAAAATGGAGAATGAAGATTCCCTCTAGAAGCTTCCAATTTCTCCTACGACATGTGCTAAATAACATATTGAGAAAATAAATAATTTCTAAATTAATTTATTGCAAAAATGATTGTTGTCATAGTGGGGGTTACATTTGACCATGCATTTAAAATTCGAATTTGAATTCTCCTCCATTTTATCAAAAATAAATTTTGTAACTCCTTTGTCATAAAAAGAACTATGAATAGAATTATTCTTGTCATAGAATAATTTATAATTCCCATGTCATATATTTTCTAAATATAATATTTATTCCTTGATATTTTGAATTTGAAAATTGTTTTTCTAGAATCTTCTTATTTCTCCTACACCATGTGCTCAATTAGAATATTGAGGAAATAAATAATTTCCAAGTAAATCATGACCTCACAAGTTTGTCACCACTATTTAATTCTTCTTTTTCTTTAAAACTTCAACCTCATTTCAATTTATCTTTTCTTTCTAACATTACTCATAGAATTAATATTATAATAGTAGTAGTAGTAGTAGTAGTGATAATAATAATAATAATAATAATAATAATAATAGCAAGTCATATCAGGTTCCAAAAAGAGGGTTATGACATAGATGTGAAATGACCATGGCAGAGTGCAACTATAGTTACCTTTTACCAATAAAGTTACAAGATCTAACAGGTACTCTTTGGGCCACTGCATTTTATGATGTTGGAACTCACTTGATAAAGAAAACCGCAAAAGAGCTTTCTGCACTGGAAAATGATGCCACAACAATAGAAACACCTTGCTCTGTGATTAAAAATCTTGTCTCACACCACTATTCATTCACACTGGTGGTTTCTACCGACACGTATAATTCTGAATCAAAGATGAAAGTCACGATCAACAAAGTCTCCTCTCTTGACTTTAAATCTAAGTGTGATGCATTACTTGCAGAGATCGGTCGCTTATCTACATAGGCTTGGATTTATTAGGCATTTTGCCTATTTGCCAAACTTTTTGTTCATGATACAGTTATTACATTAGAAAATCTACATATTTTATAGTATTACAAATAGAAACAATTATCTTTTATGCATACATGACTACATCTATATATATGTATATGTATATTTCTTAGATAAATAATACGTTGCATTAAAATTACATTCTTATCTCTTTGAAATTCTTTCCTTGCCACACAATCTTTTTTACTCTCATGCTTATTACTTTTGCATGTACTATTATAATCAAAGTGGCCAATAAATAGATATGTTTATATGTTTATGCACATCTAACTATAGAAGATTTCAAACTCTTTGAGGAAACTCACTCTTGCATTGGACAATACGTTTAACTGCATACTCATCTATACTGGTTAATTGCCTTGCAAAATAAATTTGCTTTCCTTGAAATTCCTCTCGTATATAAGTACTTACTGCTCATGCTTTCCTCTACAATAACATATTTACATTTATCTCAAAATTCCACTTGTCTATTTTTTTCATGCATTAATAATTATTCAGCAATAATTTTGTTGAACTATGAATTTTCTACAATCTCAGCATACTTTCCAATATGTCTTTTACCTTCCATTGTCAACTTTAATTACTCTCTTTCCTATAAAAGTATTTACAATTTAATGCACTTTCCTATACATTCCATTACTTGCATTTTTATCTTTCTTTGCACTTTTTTGTGTATCATATGAATATACTTCAGTATATTTTTAAACATATATAAGTATCTATAAATAAAAAAATATTTGCAGAAAATTTATACATATATGGACATATATATCTTTTTTTTTGTTTGCATATTTATTTGTACAGGTATACAACACTATAATTATTTGGAGTTATAGAATTTTATATATATACACGTGTAGTTATATATGTGTATATCTATATATACAGATTTTCACATATTTGATTGATATGTATATATACATGTGTATATATATACATACATCTGTATGTATCAAAAATTACTGTATCTATGCATATGTATATTTCAAGAATGCCTTTGAAAAAGGAAGTCAATAACGACAACAAATCTACACAAAGGAACAGTATAGATTCAATAAACCAATTTACAAAACCCACACGTTTCTAAAAATTACTCAACCAACCATGTATATACTAACAAACATAGAGTTATACAATTTAACACATATACACGTGTATTTATATATGTGGATATCTATGTATAGAAGTATTCACATACTTCGTTGACATGTATATATACATCTGTACATATATATTAACTAAATGATGACAACAAAACTACACAAAAGATCAGTACATATTCAATTAAACATCAGAAAACCAGTTTACGAAACGCATACGTTTCTAAAAATTAGTCAACCAAACATGTATATACTAACAAACGTAGAGTTATGTAATTTTACATATATACACGTGTATTTATATATGTGCATATCTATGTATACAAGTATTCACATACTTCATTAACATGTATATATACATCTGCACACACACACACACACACACACACACACACACACACATATATCTGTGCATATGCATCTCACAATGAACTGACCATCACCAAACTAAACCCCCAAAACACTTAAACATAGATTAGGCAATTTTCAATTCCCATTCATTCTTAATACATACTTCAATTCTTTCTCTCTTCCCTTATGAAAACTCTAACATACCTCTATTCTCTTCCAAATATTAGATATCTATTGAGCCTTCCACTCAAGAAGGCGATGCTATCAATTGGAGGAGAAAATAAACCAATAGAACTTACTATGCAAAGAATAGAGGGAATATCTCCAACAAACGCTAATTGAAGCGTCATGCACTACGAACATTTGATAGTAACTCAGAAAATTTATTACAAACATAAAGCAATGACCTTAAGCAAACTAATGTGTGTCGAACACATTCTAATGCTCTTGAACTCGCCCTGAAGATACCTTAATTTCTACATGCATTATCTAATTTCCGAAAAAGAATTGATATGTTGGAGGTCACTGAG
The DNA here is from genome assembly GCF_030272615.1 of Cryptomeria japonica. NCBI lineage: Eukaryota > Viridiplantae > Streptophyta > Pinopsida > Cupressales > Cupressaceae > Cryptomeria > Cryptomeria japonica. The sequence goes on along the minus strand of NC_081411.1, from coordinate 358,455,190 downwards.
GCATGCACTATTTGTAAAGAAAAGTATGTGGGCATGACAATTAAAAAAATCAACCATGTACTTGTGTGCATGAGATGTTTTGCTGAAAAAGGCCTCCACCGTTTCTCATTATCAAACAATATGGACCCAGGTGAGCAACCTTCTATTTTAAAGTCTCTTTCTCAAGTAGAAGAAATGCTCATAGCAAGGATTGCCCCTGTTTTGCAAGTTACACATGCAAAGGGAGGACAATATAAGTATTCTGGACACACAATTAACTTCCCACAAGATATTTTAGAAATTGCATTATCACTGCCCCGCCAAATTCAACATTTAGAAATCCTTATCGTCCATAGAACTAATCTACAAGGATTAACTTATGACTGTTACGTCAATAGATTTCGCATGGTGAATGCATTGACTTACAAAATAAAACATGACCAATACTATAAAGATGCCATTGATTTAGATGCAGTACAGTTATTACTAGAGCACAACACTGACATTTCAGAGCTTTTGCATTCAGTACCTTCACCTCAAGAAAATTTTGTACAAGATATTCCTACTGTGGCGAACATTAACAATGAAGAAGAAATAGTAGAAAACTCTTCTTCATTCATTCCACAACTTCCATCATCAATACCTGAACTTGATGCCATAAAAACAATCCTACATCTAGATAATATCAACAACAATGTTGTTCCTTGGCCACAAATCAGTACATTGCCTGTCAATGAGTACAATACAGAAGGCCTACTTTCAATGGCATTCCCGACACTCTTCCCTAATGGAATAGCTTTACGACTACAAGATAGAGAAAGGCATGTACATTTACATGAATATGCTTTACACTTGATCAAATATTATGATCAAAGATTTGGACAACATGTCCATTTTAGATATTATATCTACAACCTTATGATGAGACATCAATCTCAACAATCAGCTGTTGTTTTCATTAAGACTAATCTAGAAGATTCCCTTCCACTCAATCTTCATGGTCTAAAAGAATACTTGCAGAATACACCCTCAAATGAATTACCAAATCATATCATGTGATATGTTGCCTTGTTGCGCAGTACACATGCATTTTGGAGCGAATCTCAGAGAGACCTTACAACAATGATAGAATAGTTAGGCGCACCTATGTTGTTCTTTACCTTAAGCTCAGCTGATACAAAATGGCCTGACCTGCATAAGTTGTTCCCAAAAAAAAGTCAAGTACTGTGCACCACAACAGAAGACAGTCTATTGAAAATTTAGTCAATAATCCACATATAACAACTTTATACTTGCACTTAAGATTTCAAATCTTTCATGATGAAGTCATTGTCAAACAACTAAATGCCATTGACCACTGGTACATATATGAATGGCAACACCGAGGATCTGCCCATATTCATGGCTTTCTTTGGTTGCCACAAGCACCTAATATTGACAACCTTGATTGGTCAGACCATGCAAGCATCCAAGCAGTTAAGCACTACTTTGACCAGTACATCACAACATGGAATCCATGCACTGAAGAGGATCGCTCAAACAGGCAATATATGCCTACCATTTTAGATCCGTGTGCTTCAGATACATAAATCATATCCAAATCTAAGCCTTCCATTGATTATACTGAATTAGTCAATGTTGTTCAGCAACATACAAAGTGTTCAGGGTATACATGCTTGAAAAAAAAAACTCAATACTCGAATGTCGGTACAAAGCTCCTTGGCCTGAACAACTTGAATCATCATTGACATTAGACCACAATAATAACCCATCATACAAGCCAACAAGGAATGATAATTGTCTCAATGTTCACAACCCAACGATGCTCGCCATATGGAGGGCTAATGTTGATTGTCAAGCAGTTTGCTCCAAAAAGGCAATGCTACAATATATCTCAAAATACGCATCCAAAACTGAACACAAGTCAAAAAGTTATACTGACATGTTAAAATGCATTGTTGGATCAACAAATTCAGAACATACAATCTTGTTAGCATACCAAAGATTCATGATGGGAATTGTTGCTGATAGGGACATTAGCGCTCAAGAAAATTGTCACATGCTGCTTAAACTCCCATTGATATCTTGCACATGTTAGTTTGTGACCCTCAATGTTGGGAAAAGAATCTTCCAACATATAGTAAACTGTGATGAAGGATCACAAACATCAATTTCTTTCATTTCTAATTACATGAAAAGACCATCAGGGTTAGCAGACCTAACTTTGCTCCATTCAACTCAGCAATATAGTTACTCTGAACAACATAAATCATGTAAATGGATGAAAAGAAAGGTACCAAAAATTATAAACGTGTACCTACAATACAAATCATTACCTTTAGAAGATGACACCACTTTTGAAAGTTTCTGTTGGAGTGAATTGCTTTTGTACAAACTATTCTGAAGCATCCCTCTACACATAGGTAGCTCAACTAATGAAATTATAATAAATTAGAAACATCTTCAAAGTACGAATTACATGCATTGGCAAGTAAATGGCATTGAAGAACACATGACCACAGAATATAGGAAAGACCTGCAATCATAAGACATTCCACAATCTACTAATCAAGATCTATACGAATGGGAGTTCTTGTCACATATGGGAGCATCAAACAACTTTGACGTTGCTACTCTTCAAATGCTTGGCAAACGTGATTTTGATCTTAATTTTAATTGGAATATTTCCATGCCTAATGAAATTCTCCATACAAAAGCATCTCAGTTCATTTTGGTAGAGAAAAGCTAATCACCCCACACCCTTGCCAACCTGCAATCAAATGCACTTGCTAACTATGAGCTTGCAGCAAACCAAATTACTACACTTGATAGTATAAAAACCCATGCTAAACAGAATTTGTATTCTTCACCATTACGTTTAATTATTCAAGGCATAGTACTGGAAAGTCATTTCTTATCGATTGTATATGTAGACAGTTAAATTCCAATTTAGATCCCACACAATACCCATTGCTTGTACTAGCACCAACAGGTGTTTCCACATATAATATCCAAGCTACTACAATCCATGCTGCCCTCCATATACCTATTCAAGAATACAAACCCTTAACAGGCCATTCACTATTAATGTTTCAAGAGCAATGCAAACATTTATGTTACATTTTAATAGATGAAATGAGCTTTGTTGGCCCTCAATTGCTGATAAAGATTGATAAAATATTGCAATAAGCTTTTCCCACCAAACAACATGAATCATTTGCAACCATCTCAATCATTTTGGTTGGTGATCTTGCACAGCTTCCCCTAGTTATGGATAAACCATTATATGCATCTCACTCGACAACACTCACTCTATGGCACACATTCACTACTGTTGTCACCTTGGATGTTCCATTTCAACAACAAGGTACAAGCTCTTCACATATGCAATTCTGTGAAATGTTGATTAATATACGCAACACAACACCATTGCAAATAGACTGAGAAAGTCTACAACTATGGTCAACCCATGCTTTGACTCTTGATCAGAACAACCACTTCAACCAACAGGAGCATTTGTTTGCAACAAATGCAGCTTCAAGCCCACACAACTTAAAAATGTTGAGACAATTGCACTCACCCATTGCATGTGCAACAACAATCATTGCACATCAAAGAGATAAGCAAACACACCAAGAAGAATAAATTTTATCTTAAATCCTTCTTTCTATAGACCAGGAAGTAATGCTTATTGCAAATTTATGGATAGAAGTTGGCCTTGTTAATGGTTCTTTGGGTCAAATCAAAATGATTGTCTATGATGCAGGTTCTAAACCACCCGATTTGCCAAAATATGTGGTGGTTCTCTTCCAACATTATACTGGGCCATCATGGGATCCAACAAATCCAAAACATGTACCCATATCACCAATTACTAGAGGAAACCACATACAAATTCCATTAGAAATGGCATGGGGTATTAGTATTCACAAATCACAGGGTCTGACACTAGATTTTGCAACAGTTGACATCTGGAAAATAGAGAAACAAGGCCTTACATTTACAATGCTTTCCAGAGTGAAATCAATTAACCATCTACGGATTCACCCAGTTTTCACCTACCAGAGGTACTCAAAGTTGCAAGGTGTTGCATCAACCATTCTAAGGAAAAAGGAAGAGGACCGTTTGCTAAAGCTTTCAAACATCACACAAGATATTTACTTGCAAAACAAACAAAATCAGGTACTAAAACTACAACTTCATTGTAATTTTACATTCTGGATATCTTCTATCAAATGTATCAAAACATTACAATATTCACACTTTGCAGGATCAACATCAAAAGTAACCAATATTAAATTCAGTATAAAACTGAAGAAGCCTCTTAGATGTGAAAACTCTGCAAGAACAGGTACACCTCTATCTTCCACTATTTTGTCAACTATTTTATTGCTTTGAAAATATACTTCTTCTAATATTTACCAAAATTGTTTTCTGATACATTGTTATTTATCACAGGTTTCAAATGCCACCCAACAAAGAAACCTATAGAACAAAACAAGCACATTAATGCAATACACGAGCAATAAAACATGTAAGTGCGCCCAATAACAATCATTAATATTCTACACTTGTTGAATACATTTACCATTTCATAACACAGTCCTAATACAACGTATCTGTCACAGGTTTAAGATGATATACATCAGATGGATATACATGTCTACATACAAACCATTTAGAATAAGTTCTCTTTGTGATAAAATTAGTATTTTGAGAACCAAAACATTGACTAAATTATCTACAGTGCCAATACTGTATACTATATATCACTAAAATTACTCAATTTAACATTAATTACATTCTCTCATTATCATGCATTAACATTTTCAGGTTGTCCCTGCTTTTAGATTTCACCTTTTGATGGAGATCACCATCCAACTCACCAATGTCTTTACTTTCAAGGTATGTAACCTTTTTCAGATTATTTGCAAACCGATTATCATTGTCTATTCTACACTTGTTGAATACATTTACGATTTCATAACGCAGTCCTAATACAACTTGATTGTCATGGGTTTAAGATGATATACATCAGATGGACATACATGTCGACATACAAACCTTTTAGAATAAGTTCTTTTTGTGATAAAATACTTATTTTGAGAACCAAAACATTGACTAAATTATCTACAGTGCCAATACTATATACTATATATCATTAAAATTACTCAATTTAACATTGATTACATTCTCTCATTATCATGCATTAACATTTTCAGGTTCTCCCTACTTTTAGATTTCACCTTTCGATGCAGATCACCATCCAACTCACTAATGTCATTACTTTCAAGGTATGCAACTTTTTTTAGATTATTTGCAAACTCATTCTCACTGTTTATCCTACACTTGTTGAATACATTTACCATTTCATAACACAATCCTAATACAACTTATTTGTCATGGGTTTAAGATGATATACATCAGATGGATATACATGTCTACATGCAAACCATTTAGAATAAGTTCGCTTTGTGATAAAATTCTTATTTTGAGAACCAAAACATTGACTGAATTATCTATAGTGCCAATACCATATACTATATATCATTAAAATTACTCAATTTAACATTAATTACATTCTCTCATTATCATGCGTTAACATTTTCTGGTTGTCCCTTCTTTTATATTTCACCTTTTGATGGAGATCACCATCCAACTCACCAATGTCATTACTTTCAAGGTATGTAACCTTTTTTAGATTATTTGCAAACTCATTGGTAGGTTTTTCTATGCTTTGCCACTTCCCCATCATCAACTCACTATTACATAATACTATTAGATTGCAGGGTTGTTGCATATTAGTACGATTTTGTATACTTTGCCACTTCGTCATCGTCAAGCCTTTTACTCAGTCTACAATACATACCCTTTTTCTTTCTAAGGTAAATGCCTTTCTATTTCATTATCCCTTGTTTGTTCATTTCGTCTAGTTTTAAGTACTCATACAATTTATTCCTCACAGGTCTTACATGATATAAATCAGATGCATTTCAACAAAAGGCTATATAACATGCTACTCTTACCAGCATGGGGGATGGAGGGTGGATAACAACATTTTTGTGTGTCCAACAAATACTATTGTTTGGGATTAATACAACCTACAATACAAATCATTGTCAAAAAAACACTTGATGGCAATTTCTTTCTGTACATCATGCTGCATTCAACAACATGGGGGATGGTGAGTGGACAACTTTGTATTTTGGGAACAACCATTGGTTGGGTTATGTACAGTGCCTATACTATTTACCATATATATATATAAATAATTCGATTTCAATATTAATGCATTCTCTAATTCTAATGGTCAACAAATAAGTTTCTTCTAACTTTACAATTCCTTTACGATCAGAACTATCGGCCTTTTGTTGCAGGCACTCCCCCTGCAACTGCTAGTTTAAAAAGTGAGAGGTGGAGCTCATTCCTACTTCATAAGGAAAAGCACATGGTCTGAATAAGGGAGGAGTCTTAGTACAAATTTTAATATCACCGTCACAATGTTTGTCTCATCACAAAAGTCTAACAAATCAAGAAATTTGATGAAGAACAAAGTAGAGGCACATAAATTACAAGATCTTGTTTCTATATCAATAAAACATATTAAACGCAATGGAATGATATATATTAGTGTGAACTTGATCATGATAGAGAGATCTTGCATAGACTTTTAAGGTATTATACATACAAAGGTCTTATTAGTTCCTGTCTACATTTTTGTAATTTGAATTTTGACATATTTTCTTAAATTTTTAATAATATAATTCATCTTTTCCTTATTTACTTATTTTGCAAATGGTCATTGTAAAATATGTATTTTTTTAGTTATATGACCCAATATTATATACATGCATTCAAAATAACAATAATTTTTTTGTCTCCTTCATAATGATAAATGAGTATTGAATTCCATAAAGATTCTAGAAAATTTTATTTCATTGAGTGAAATCCAACAAAAACTAAGTAAAATATTATGTGATGGATGTGTTTTTCACAAAGCCCTAAAAAAGATGATGTGCACCCTAAAAAACTAGGCTCATTCAGAGCCTCGAAGGGCCTCAAAAATGACAATGAAAAGGAAACAAACATAAAAGGGAAATAGTGATGAATACTAAGAGTGGGGGGGTGAATTAGTATGCCAAAAAATACTATAAACAAACTTTTAAACAGTTTAGCAGATAACCGGTACAATAGATTCACTAATAAACGGGTTAAGATAAATGCAAATCAAATAGAAAACAAAGCATTCACCCACAAGAGCACAATCACCATAACACAAGATATTTGACGTGGAAACCCAAATGGGAAAAACCATGGTGAGCAGAAACTCACAAGTAACTATCTGCATAATAGAAACCAGACTGGTTAACGTCATACAATGTTCTTCACCAGAACAAATCCTGTTAGGAATCTAGATCTCTGTTAGGAGATAAGTCCTGTTAAAGACTACCTTGTTAAAGTATTTCAAATCCACACTTGTGAACCACCTTGTTAGAGGATTTACAAAGGCTTTACTAAGCCTACCTGGTTAAGGGTTTCAGACTTGTCGAAGATATTAGTAATCAACAAGTGAATGATCTAGATAATAACACATTATGCTTAGTTAGATCCTTGACAGCTCATTGTTAATGCATTTCAACATTACTTTAGTCTTCAATATCTCCACACTCTATCTCTTCACACAGACCTAATCTTCTCTTCAATGATCGCACATGACCTTTTCTCTTCTATGTCTCACACATGCAAACCCTAGACATGATGTCCTTATAAAGGAAACTGATTTCATGTCGGTCCAATAGGATTAGACTACAAGTTCCTAGGTTCAGTGTATCTAGACACATTTGGTAACACGACACAAAAACACTGCCAAAGTATTGGTGGATGATAACTCATGACACATTACAGTAATACCAGTTGGTAACTCATCACAAAGTAATACCGGTTAATACAATATACCAATTACCGATTGTCGAAAATGAAGACTGGTAGATCGTAGTGTTCCGATCAAAAGTTAACTACCGCTTGGTTCCTTTGTAGCGCTTGAGCTCCTCGAACCGCTTGGGGTCTTCATACCACTTGTAGTCTTCATACAATCTGTGACTGGTAAACCATTTTCTGCAAAACACCGATAGTCTAAAGACTATACATTCAATAATACACAATACGGGTTGGATCAATTACCGGTTGAACATAACTCATACATCAAGAAAGTGTGTGTCCATCAATGACAATCAAAACATCATCAAAATGCCAACAATCTCCCCCTTTGGCAATGATGGCAACACTTAGGAAAATTTTGATATCTAAGTGTTTTTTACAACAAAAATGCCATAATCAAAATTACTCCCCCTAAGCATATACACTACCCCTTTTGCAAAGATTACAATGTGCACTACTCTATGAAATGGTAACATGAAAGTACATGAAATGGTAACATTCACCAAAATTTTAATGTACACTACTCCCCCTTTGCCAACAATGACAAAGTAATGCAAAGTAACCCCTTTTTGCTTATATAATAAAATAGAGTAGATGTTCATGACAATAAGGAATGAAATTTCTCAAAAACAGATTTGAAGTCCTGCACAAAAGTTTTCATGGCCAATGTCCATGACTCAAGTAAGGAGGTAGCAACCTCACTTTTAGTCTTCATCTAGAATGCCAGTTCTTCCATTGAATCGATGGTACTCAGCTCTTGAGTTACCGTGATGGCTTCCAAGTTGAGAAAACATCTCTGAAGAACCTGCAATTTAGGTAATAGGAGCAGTTGAAGCTCCTACAAATATTTAGTCCGGTTGTTGATCTCTAAGTCCATCTTGGTAGTCTGATGCTGAAAATGATGAACCGTTTGCCCATAGGTAGTGAATAAGTCATAGGGCATCTTGAAGGTGCTGATATATCCCTGTAACTCCAATTGGAGTTGAGCTTTCTGTTTGAGCACATCTTCACAAAACAGATGGGGTTGGTAGATTTTACTCAAAAGTAATTTGCCCTCATCCATAGCAACACTGATGTCATTTTGCTGCTTCAGTAGTTGTGTCCTCAATTCATTCATTTACTTAACTAAGGCAACATTAAGTGCCTTTTCATGGTTCTTCTTTGCAGTTGCTTCAGCAACATCTTCCAAGCATTGTACCTGGTCCTCCATTACGGTACAGAGAAGTTTGAGCTTGGATAGAGAGGAATTGATACTGGGGAGGTTAGTACCGGGAATTAGAATGGTAAGGGTGTCAACTGCAATTTGTATGACATCCTGTTCTTTCTTCCTCCGCAATTCTTCCAGTCTCTCCTGTGTAAGTTTGATGCCTCAAAGTAGCTCAGACTCATCTTGAGATTGAGTCAGAAATGCAAGAGTTAGATCAATAGGACTGGTGGAATCAACCTACTGGGTTTGATCACCGGTTGCCTTAGGAGTCTGCCCACCTTCTTCGGTTTGGATCTCTTCTTGTTTTCTCTTCTCTACTTCCTTCTCCTCTTCCACTCTTTTCTTGTTTAACAAAATTCTTTAAAAATATGTTTACGTTCTTCTCTTCCTCTTTCTTTTTCTCCTTTTCTTGTTTCTTCTCCATTTCTTCCTTCTTCTTGTCCTCTTCTTGCTTTTTCTTCTCTTCCTCCTTCTTCTTTTCTTCTTCCTTCCTCTTGTCTTCTTCTTTCTTCTTGTCTTCTTCTTTTTTCTTATCTTCTTCTCTCTTCTTCTCTTCTTCTTTTCTCTTATCTTCTTATCTCTTCTTCTCTTCTTCTTACCTTTCTTTTTCCTCTTGTTCTTTCTCTGTCTTCTCTTTTTCCTGTTTCTCTTTTTCAGCTTTTTCCTTGTCATGTTTCTCTTTCGCATCTTTTTCTTTGACTTGTTTCTCTTTCTCTTTGTCAAGAGTGACATCCTCATTATCTAATATATAAACATCAATAGGATCAATTTGTTCTGTCACTCTTTCACCTTGACTGTTAAATACCTCATCCAGTTTGCCTAATCATAGGTCAGATTCTTGTTTAGTCTTCTTAGTGGCTTCAGCTACCTGGTGTATTTCGACAACAACTTTAACATGTACATGCGTGTCCTTTTCCACTTCAGAAGCTTTACCTTCTAGTAGCCCGAGTCTTCTCCTTCTCATGAAGAAGATGCCTTTGTTCTTATCCATTATTTCAAATAATTTAGAATTTGAAGCATCCGGAAAGTATTGTGCAAAAATTTTCTCCTTGATCTTCTGTTCTCTTTCAATGGCAATGCGTCATTTATTATCTAAAGAATTATACAAAGAATATGGTGTAACTGATCTAATCTCTGATGGCGACCGATCATTAATACATAAGTATTTAATGACTTCTTGTTCTACCTCTCTTTCTCATTATCATTAAAATCATCAAAATGTTCTTTTAAATCATCAAGATGTTCTTTTAAATCATCAAGCAATTTCCTCCTAATGTTCTTAATTGTCCTGTGACAATGTGTCATTGGCTTATAAGAAGAAATGTCTATATTTACGAGTGTAGAAGTTGCTGGTACATTACCGGTAGACTTTGGTTTTTTTCTTGATTGCCTTGTCTTCTTTGTTTGACTCTCCGGTTTAGTGTCTTCTTCCTCCTGGAGTGATTCCTGGATTTCCGCTTCCTCTCGAATACTTTAGCGGGAATGATCTCAGGTTTCTTTTTGGTTGCTGACCACTTGGTCACTTTCGGACTGGTAGATGTAACCAGTGCAGATACCGATGGCACTGCTTTGCCCTTTTTCTGCTTTGGTTCCTCAATCGGTGTGACCCTCTCCAAGTAGGTACTGGTTCTTTTCTTCTTTGCATCCAGTGGCGAGGCAAGTAGGGTAGAGGCATACCCGATCAATAAATCATTCACCACTTCATACCCCATGGGGCCAACCACTTCCTTTCTCGGTTCCACCACTTCCATTATGTAGTCATCTATTCTTATTGTGAAGCAGATGTCATCTTCATACATCTTCACAATATCACCAGATATCCTTATTCTTTGGTTCATTTTTTGTTTGAATTCATCAAAATACTTATCAAGAACCTTAGGATATCCAACTCCTACTGCTTGTAGACTTTCCTTAATTTGTCTGGAAACCGGTAGGTCAGCAGACCATTGAACATCACCTAAACTAGGGAAATAACCTTGAAAGTAGAAGAATAAACCGACCAGAAGTTGGCCAAACCTGAACCTTAGAGAATTGTCCTATTTGATGGACTTCAGATTCAACAACAATTGCTTCTATAGACAGGTACATAGGTCAAATGTAGTGTCTTCCTTGATCATCCTATAAGTAGCATTCACTGCAGGAGCAGGGACATAATTCATTCTGTTGGCATAAAATATCTGGTAACCAATCACCATGCAAGCATATTTTACCAGATCATCAAAGATGGTGTTGACGGTCATCGCCCGTTGGTCACTCACAGAACCAGTGAGCTTTGTCATTTCAGTTTTGGTGACCTTTCGTAGAGCTGGTACCTCTCCAATATTGCAGAAACCGGTGAAGGCATAAATTGCTTCCGGTGTGATGTCATGGGTCGGCTCGAGATACATCTTGTCACCATGCACTCTACTAAGGATGATGAGAATATGTTCTTCTGTGAACTCTTCCAGAAAATATACCGCATTGTGTAGTTTCATCTTCTCAAGGACACTATACTCAGGTTTGATCTTCTTGTCATCCCCACATAACAAACTATCTTAATAGGGTAGGCTCAGCAAAGCCTTAACAAAAAACTTGCCTTTTGGGTCAGGACCCCAAGCCAAAATATCTCTCTCCTTGAGGGAACTACATAACCTACCCTCCAAGATATTAACCAACACACGATCTTCATCTAAGCCACCCAAGGGACATTCAAGAGGATCCTTCTAGCAAGTCACCTCAACCTGTCCAATGTGCCTAACCATTTTAAAATTCTCCACCTTAACCAATCCAACATCACTAAAATTTTTGCAGAGAGGCTAAAGCTATGGATGCATAGACATAACAGGAGGGTGACCATCCCAAGACTCCTGCCAAAAAGAGCTTCAAGCCTCAGTTACAAATCCAAAAAAGGTCATCTTTAGTAAGTTGGGCACCTTTTTTAAGAGTATCCTAGATACAAGAGCCCCTGCCTACTAAACTAAGATGAGGCATCTCATGATCATTAGCACTAGGGAGATACTTGTGGGTTAAAATCTTGGCCCAGTCCTGATCCTGACTGTTACTCCACCTCCAATACATCTTAGCCACCAAGGCCTTGATAACTAGAGAAATAGATCTGAGGCCAAGACCCCCAACATGTCTCGGTCTACAAACAGAGTCTCATTTAACTAAACTCCACTTATAAGAAAGAAAACTACTAGACCAAAGAAATTGATGGGAAAGAGCATCGAAATCTCTCACAAAGTTGGAGGGGGAGCCTGCACAAAACACCTATAAATGGGAAGCGCTTGCACCACAGTCTTCGGAAGAATCACTCTTCCAAAAGAGGATAACCACCTGTAAGTCCAATGATTAACCTTGCAACAAATTTATCCAAAATTCCTTGCCAAAAATCTCCGTGTTGAACCCCCAAATTTAAAGGAATCTCAAGGTACAACACAAGAAGGGATCTCGTCTAAAAACTAAGGATCCTGGCAATCCTATATTAAATAAGCTGAGGAGTATTAAAGAAATATATGGATGATTTATCTTCATTAATTTTTTGACCCGAGGCTTTGCAATAGATATCCAAATCTCTCCTAAAATTCACTGCCTGATTGATTCTGACCTTGCCCATCAAATCTGTGTCATCCACAAACTCAATATGAGAGTAGGGAGGTAGAGCACTGCTCCAACTCTAGCCTTGAATAAGACCATGTCTCACCTGGGAAGTGAGAAATCTGTCAAGACCTTGAACCATGAGAATAAATAAATAGGGAGATAAAGGGTCCCCTTGTCGAAGCCTCGATGAAGCACTAAACAATTCTGAGGGTTCTCCATTAATAAGATCTAAGAAGGAGGTAGAATTCACATGACTAAGAACCCAATTCACCCACTCTTCTCCAAAACCAAAAGCCAAAATGATCTTTTGTAGGAAATCCCAACTCACCTTATCATAAGATTTGGCCATGTCAAGTTTAATAAATATAGCCTTCTCCTTAGAGGAAGCCATTGAATGAATAGCCTCCATTGCTATCACAACTCCATCAAGGATCTATCTTCCATCAATGAAACCACCTTTCTCCTTAGAAACCAAAGTGCAGAGGAGAGGTTTGAGTCATTCAGCAATCAATTTAGTGATTATCTTGTAGACAACATTATATAAAGCATTAGGCTTATACTGATCCAAACTATTATCCCCCTCCTTATTAGGAATGAGAGCCAAGAAGATAGAATTCATAGATTTGAGCATTTTTTTATTCGTATGAGATTCCTAAACCACATCTAGAAGATCATACTTTATAATCTCCCAAAATTCCTGAAAAAACTTAATAGGAAACTCGTCAGGGCCAAGAGCCTTACCTTTTTTCATTTGAAACACAACCCCCTCAAGTTCAGATAACAAAATGGGGTACAAGAGAGCATCATTCATTTCAACAGAGACAAGAGGGGGAATACAGTTCAAGATGGCCCTCTCTTCCACCATAGCTTTAGGATCCTCTTTGGTAAACAAATTAGAAAAATAATTGACATCTTCCCTAGCAATTTCTTCTTTAGATGAAATATGAACTCCTTCTAAAGATATGAGAGAGGTAATATAGTTACCATACCTCTGAGCCTTAACAAAACTATGAAAAAAAGCTAGGTTTCTATCACCTTCTTGGAGCCAATCCACACGAGACTTTTGTTTCCAGAAAATCTCCTCACGTAACTCACACTCTTCTAAGTCCTTAAGAACAAGGGACTCGGCCGTACTGAGCTCCATAGTCATCCCTTGATCCCTAATTTGTCGTGTAACCTCATCCAGCTTGGATTGAGCTACCATCTTGTGTCTATGCATATTCCCAAAACATTGTTTATTCCACCTCTTCAACGTGTATTTCACGTGTTGTAATCTCTTCCCAAAGGTGTACATAGCCCGCCCGTGGGTAGGCACCCCTTCATACCACCAATCAACCATAAGATCCTTCAATGGATGATCAAGAAGCCACATCAATTGGAATTTGAAAGAGGGATTTTTGGAGGTTCTAACAAATGTAATAGAAAGCTTAATAGGCCAATGATAAGAATCCCTCCAATCAAGAATTTTTGAACTAGTGGACACCTATCATCCAATAACAAGAAACCAAAAATCTATCAAGCCTAAATCAGAGATAGCCTCGACACTACTCCTATTATTCCATGTAAAGACACCATTAATTGGTTTCACATCAATGAGATTCAAGAGACTAATATTAGTCCTGAGTAAATTTAAGGAAGGATCAAGCCTGAATAACCCACCTCGCTTTTCCTCCAAACTAGTAACAACATTAAAATCTCCAACTAAAATCCAGGGGAGAAAAGGATCTTGGGCCTAAACAAGATTGATGTGAGCCCAAAGATGTGACTTACTCACAAGATCAGTAAGATCATAAATTTTAGAGAAGAGGCATCTTTCTCCAATTTCAAAGCTAGAAGAGACCATAGAAATGGAAGACCTGCTATAAAACCATCACAAAGGGGAAAATTTCCTTGGGTTCTAGAAACAAGAAACCCCTCAGAATTGCCATGAGAGCTCACTCCCTGCCAAAGGCCCTAGGGCCAGACACGCAAAGCACAACTGGCCAAACCATCCACTAAAAGATTGGTTTCTTGAATAAAAACAACATCAGGAGACTCAGAGTCAATTAATCTGTGAGCAACCTCCTATCTAGGGATAATGTTCAACCCCCTTACATTCCATGAGAGCACAATCATTTATGCGGTTGAGAGAAGTGGGAATCAATGGGCTTCATAGACCCCGACTCAATCAAAGTAACAATAATAAGCTTAAGCTTTTCCTGATCCATTTTTCATCCACTCCTTAAAGGTTTGTCTAAAGAACCCTTTTTGAGGGTCTTCTATTGTAAGCCTAAAATAGGCAGGGCTTTGTTTCTATTCATATAATCTAAGACCACTATGGTGGTAGAAGGAGTAGATGCCATGACCACTGCACCTCCAAGGACTTGTGACCCACTAAGATCTTTGTTATCCTGAATATGGGAAGGCAAATCCATAAACATTTGAACATCCTGTTGATTCTCCAAAGATAGGGTCTGACCCTCTTTCTTGGAATCCCCATCCAACACCTCATGTTGAAATTGGGCACCCAAGGAAATGTCAACTAGAACTCCTTTCTCTTGGACCAAATCATCTATAATATCAAACCTATTTAGGGTAACATGATTTTGCCTATCCAACTAGGTTCTCTTCTTTCCTTTGCCTTTATTCTGAGGTTTGATAAGAATGAAGCCTTCTTTATTAGCAGGACCATCAGACATAGAGGCTTTCCCCTTATCTTCCCCCAGAACAGAGTTATGAGGATCGAAAATGGTCAATTTAGAAGATTTATTTCTGGGACATCTCCATTGTAAATGGCCATATTCATGACAAATTATGCATCTAAATGGCAAGGTCTCATAGTCCAACTATTGGATCCAAGAAGATGTCCCCAAACAGATTTCCATGGAGTTTGGCAAAGGATTATGTAAATCAACTTCTACACATATATACGAGTGTAGGAAATTACCTTTCGATCTTGAGTTTGTAAAGCCGAACCCACAGGTTTACCAAGAAGCAATGAGATTGAGTGAAGAATATCTTCTCTCTAGAATTCCAATGGAAGCCTCGACAATTGGATCCACACAAGCACAAGAGAGGGAATCTCTTGAGAGAAATTAAATCCATTATGCCAAGTTTTGATAAATACTCCCACCTGGTTGAAAAAATAAGGGTCACCCACAAAAGCCTTGTTCATTTCTACTAGGTTGGAAAAAATAACTAGAAAATAGTTACTGGCTACTATAAGTAGCTCGATATCTGCTTCAAGATTCCAGACATGACATGCCCAAGACTCTAAAAGAGGTATAGAGAGGCGAAGATCGATAAATTTGCATAGGAGAGCATGATTACACCAATATTCAACATCCTTCGAAATTTACTCAGGTTGAATAACCAGAACTGGATGATCTTGGGATCTCTCCCAACAACCATTCACCTTTTCATGTGAAAAGGCTCTTTTGAAGAAGAGACACCTGCCCCTAATTGGGAATTACTAATGTGTTCCTTTCCACATGCATGCATCAAATTAGACGGATCCGCCATATCCATATCTCCAGAGATCATTTGAGAAGAGGATAATCCTCTATTGTCCATGGACCTAGAGAAAATACCAAAAAAAAAAAAGAAGAGGCGTGGAAAACCCAACCTCAAAATCCCGCACACCCCCAACGAAAACCCAGAGCAAAAGAAATAGAAAAGGGTTGCAAAAAAACCCTGTAGTAACCCAGAAAACCCAACCACGGGCAAGCAAAAACCAACCCCTAGCAAGCAAGAAACCCCCTGGAACGAAGCAAGCAGAGTACAGGACATAAGCTAGGACACGTCGACCCTAGCATGATACCCATGCAAACACAGAGCCATCCTTCTCTCCTCTTGACCAAGTCTCCTTCTAAATATAACTTTTAATATCTAAATTATATAACATTTTTAAAAAATATAAATTATATATATGAAAACTTTAACTTTAATATCTAAATATTTAATATTTAATATTTTATCTTTAAATTATTAATACTTCAATACATATGTTAAAATATTTCAATATTTGTATATAAATCATAGAAGAATATTTACTCATATATTTTTTTAAAGATATTTTACCATATAATTTATATATTACAAGTTTAATATAATTTTTAATATCAAATATAACTTGCCCGCTGATCTGTGCACACGAAGGTTACACGAGGTACAATATATAGGAGTTCACAAGCTTTTTATGGGTATCAAATTATCTGATGTTTTTTCTTGATTCAACTGCCTGTCATAACCTTTGCATTCTCGTGTAATGATCTATAATGGATTAGTTGTGTTGGTATGGAGGACAAAAAATCTTATTTACTTAGACCCTTCCTAGTGCATTACACACGAAGTGAACGCATCTTAAAAGGAATTAGACAAAGCTTTGCTCGCAGGAGAAAAAACACAAGGGTGCAATAGTTGAAAGGGAGCCGCTTAGGCGATCCTGACAGATAAATAGGGACTTTCCCAACAGTTCAAAATTGCTATAGTTGACAGGGTTGACTATGAATTTGTCAATGCTAAACTGTATGCAATTGTATGACTGTGAGTGAGAACTTGTCACATGGAGTAAAAAACACAGGCGTAAGCCAAGAACAAAGAGCTTGAGTTTCTATCGAGCTCTTGAGATTTTGAAAATGTTAGATATCTTCGACATTCTTTTGTAGTTGACATTCAAATTACAACAGTGCCTTTCTAGCTTGTAGAAGGGGTTTCATTCATCCTATTGGATTGTATTGTATGGCAGTCTATAGGATTTCTTTGAGTGCAAGTGCAATTCAAAGGTTTGGAAATAGTGGTTTTTTCTGTTATAGGTGTTTGGATGTCAAAATATTGCTGCAAGATATCCATGAAAGCCTCAATGAAGCATCAAGCGTTTTAATCACGAATTGACAATAGCACCCTGATGGGATTTGATCCCACCTTTCTAAATTTTGCCCCAAAATTAGTTTTTTCCAGATTAAATTTATGCTATTTTTTTTTGTTCAAGACAAGTTTATTCTAAAGACTGTTATTGGCACGTTTTACTTCTATAACAAGAAGCATACTTGTTTTACTGAAGATCATTGACAATAAAGCAATGAGTGGAACGCTTGCCATGTTTGTAGATCATAATATTCCTTCAACCCCTCCCTCCCGATCTTTTTCTTTCGATGTCTGTTTTTCTATGTTTCTTATAATGATACTTATATCATCTTATTATTTCATATTTATAACCTTCATTACCTTGAACAAATATTTTGGTTTCAATTGGTACTCTTGTCCTATAGCAATTCTTTATAAACATCATATTATTTTGTTCTCCTTACTATATTTTACCATAGTATATCATAATTTATTGATATTTATTAGCCAATATGTTATTCTTAGGTGGGGAATTCCCCATCGGAATCCACAATTCTCACGCTGGTTTCTAGGATTGAAAAATATTTTGGTTGGCTTCACCGCAGTTGTGCGCTTGGTTAATGCGTTCATATATTCATTAACGTTGTGTTGTCATGAATTCGTTATTGTTTAGTCGACTATAGTCAAACTTTCGTATAAGTAGATCTGTTAAAAACTATATTTTTCTTTTTTAAATAAATGAACTCGGGACACGAGGAAGAATACCTGATGTTGGTGTAAGCGAAGAGCTTCCCCATTGCAACAATAGTGAAATAAGCTCAACATCGGTGTTGCGGAGAGTGGAAATCCCTTGTGCTTCTTTATTTTTTATCAGACTCTTCTCCTTCACATTTAAAACCCATACTCCTCACTGTAATATATTTCAAGATCAACTAATATACTCCTCACTATAATGGATTGTGAGTGAAATTATATTCCCCTGTCTTACACTCTCAATAGACTAGATGTCTATGTGCTATCCTCCTTCCTGACACCCCTCTTCCCTGCAAAGCAATCTAGCCATGTTGGAAGGCATGTGAATTGTTTGACAAAATTTAGCAAAGAGATGTGTCTAATAGAATCATGATGTCTGGAGGATATTGATGAAATGGTTTGGTTGAGAAAGCTTTACAAACTCTCAACCAAATGTGGCTAGCTGGAATAAAGCCAGATCCTAAGACCTTCGCCTACATCCTCACTGCCTATGCCAAATTGGGAGCTATGGAACCTTGTCATTGCAACATCCCTGATAGCATGTACGCAAAATGTGGAAGCAAAGACCAAGCATGTGAACTGTATCAGAATGCCTATAAGAAATGTGGTCTTGTGGAATACCATGATTGGAGGATATGCAAAAAAAAAGATTTGTTAAAAAGGCTTTTGAAACTTTCAAGCAAATGCAATGGGTTGGCATTGACAATGATTCCAAGAACACACAAAATGGATTTTTTGAAAATGCTTTAGAAACTTTCAAGCAACTGCAATTGGCTTGTGCAAGCCACAAGCTAGGTTTCACAACCTTTATCCATCCTCAACCATAATCAATGATTACATGAAGGTGCCATGCCTTCGTCACTGGTATGATAAACCTTTATTTCTGTTAGGCAACGAGAAACAATGCTTCCTCAACAAGGCAAAACTCCAATACAAATAAATTTATCTTCTCTAATATAAATATACCTTATTATCAGCATAACTATTACACCTTATTTTGGTGCAAATGCTCCTAAATTCATATTATTCTTTAAAACTTTTGATTCTATTGAAACTTTTTATTGTTAGTTCTTAGCACTCATATATAGCAAATGTTAATAACTTTTACATGAATACAATTTCTATTCTATGTTATATTTTTCGCCTCGTTATATTTGTTCTCTTCTCCATTTATCATTACTTGATTCCACTTTGCTTTATTTCTATTCTCTCAATTAAATTGTTTGTAACCAATTTTCTTACCATATGAAGATTAAATTCTTTTATTTGAATTTGTGGTTTTCTAGCATGCACTAATTTTTAAGTACAATATAAGTTAGTTTAGAAGACTTTCAAATTTCAAGAATAATACAAGTATCTTCATATATTACTTATGTTCTAGGATTTTTGTTAAATTTAGATTCGTTATTATTTATGGAATTGAGTAGAAATTTTTTCTATCCTATTTTAATTATGCAAAATATATTATCTCAATTTATTTAATTCATTATTATTGTTGAATACTACTATCTTATGAGGAAGAAAAACAAACACTATTAGTTACAAACCAAGAGAAGAATTCAAGTAACAAAACACACAACACTCAACTACAATATAAGATAATCAAACTTTTACCTACTTTTTTTTTATTGCTTTGTAGCAATTTTTTCTTTTTAATTGATATCATTCTAGATTTGTGTAGATTATTTAAGTCCCGTGTTTCAAGTAAAACTCTATGATCCTTAACACATGAGAAGAAAACTTAATTTTCAGCTTTTCAAGTTGTTTGGATTTGTATAACATTTCCCTCCCATGAAGGATCTCAATTAGAATCATGAAATTTTAAGCAGTTGGTTGATGTTTCTGATGTAACTTTTTTAAAAATTCTTTAAAAAAACAACTTTTATTTTTTATAGTATAGGTATACTATATTTTATTATTTATTTAGAAGAAATCACATTATACTCTTACTATAAAATACCTTTTTTCAAAAAAAAAATTAAAATGAATAATAAGCAAATATAAATAAAGTAAAATAATTTTAAAAAATGATAATATAGATTTTCATATTTCCACCTTATTCATAAATATAAATTACAACTCCTATATATATAAATATAAAATTGTACTTGCATGATTGTTGTTATTTTCATATTTGTATTTCCCTTTTTTAAATTTCCACTTATCACATTTTGATTTTTATACGGTATCAAAATGTACAAGGTGTCAACGAATAAGTGTATTTACATTACATCGTTAGAATGAGACTGTTAAATTCTAGGCCCAATTGATTCCACTACACTGACACACATTTTTTGTATTCATTGTCCGCGTATTGAACAATCTTTAAGGTTTATATTATGCAAAGATTTTCTTTAGAATGGTTGCAACACAATCTGCTACTACGATGTGGTATCTTGCTTCTTAGCAAATTATATGGACTTGGTCCACAATTCATAATCGTGGAGAAGTTGACACATGCATATATTAAAGAATATTTTCCTCCAAAACTTGGTTACACTGAAGCTATTGTTGCATATGATGCAACTAAGTGTCATGGGTGAACCCACAATAGTGGGTTACACTTTTTTGCCAACTTTGACAATACAATATTCATTTTTTTTAAAAACTCCAGATTCAGACACCTATTACTGCTAAACCGTAAGGAATTTGTAGATGATGTGAACTAGTGATTTGTGTCATTTTGTATTTATATTCTAAAAATATTGTTTTGATAATTTTTGGAATCAATTTGCTTCCATTTTTCTGTCTCCTTCGAAAACTAGTTTTTTTCAAAAAACAACATTTTTAAAGAGTGATACTCACTCTATATAGCATAACTTTTTTTCTATAATATATAAGAGCGTGATTATTTCGAATTTGGTTTTGTAACATCCATATGTAGTGTTTGCAATTGTTTTTGTAACATTATCTTCAATATTTCATAATTTATTAAGATTTGAAGTCGAGTTAACTGTAATTTTGACATGTGTCCATTTGATATTACATAACTTGTTGTATATGTAACGAAAATCATTTTTTTTTTGTTGGAAAAGAGGACTTCAATACCTAGTGTGTAAATATTTTTCAAAATTTTTTGGGTGACGTTTACTATTTTTCCATAAGCATTGAACTCAGAGTTTGATGTTCGGTGTGAAACCTATGTTCAGTTAATCTAAAAAAAAAAATCTTAATAAACTCAATACATAATAAAATAATCATTATCAGAAAGCTCGTTTCGAGTACTATTTGTATCCATTTGGATTTGTCAAAATTCATCCATTTGAGCACCCAAATTGAGCTTCAAAGACCAAATTTTTGTAGAAACTAGGAGGGTTTTTAGGAGAGACATCTAATAGGCACTTACGATAGAACATATGTTCGATACAAAGGGGGTTCGATTGAACCCTACGTCATCAATATTCATTGTAACTACCACTTTCTATCGAACATGGCATTTTTTAACTGTTGACGTTCGATAGAAACCCCACTCGGTTGTACTTTTTTTTCTCGGATTATGAACGAATCCATATAAATGTAGATGTTTTTTTTTTTTTTTCTACATCTCAAATTAGAAAATTAATCTACATTTTTTTTACAAAGAAGGCATTTTTAAGTGATTTTTTTGTTGTGTATTTTTAAAAGACGTATTTTTAAAGGAAGGAGATGGGAAATAAAAGGACACAGGTAAATAATTCACCTAAAGTGGAACAAAGATGTCGTGAAGAAAAATCGGTAAGATATCATGCGAAAAAAAGAGGTATGCATCTCTATAATTGTAATTCACCAACCCACTTAAATTAATAAAATTATATAATATATTAGAAATAGAAGGTGATTAAAAATAATAATTACTCTCTCTCTCCCCCCCCTTTTAGTCTTTTTAATTGATTAAATTAAATATTTTTAATATTTTTCTCCCTTTTTCTCTTTCTCTCCTTTTAGTCTATCATCTTAAGTCTCTCTCTAGATACTTTTATTCCTATTAGATTAAATCTCTCTCTCCTTAATCACTTTACTACTCTCTCTCTCCATCTCCCCTTAAGACTTCCCTTAGGACCTATTATGTGATATTAGGACCTATTATGACATCATACATCCTATGATGCAACCATGACTGATGGATCCTCAAAGAGAAATGACTGGCTCATGCAACAAGAGTAACACAATTGAAGCAAGAGTAAAACATTGAAAGAACACATAATTAGATCATATTATCATCATAGAACCTCTAATAATCAACTGGTCATCATCATATATTCTTCACAAAACATCTGCTAATCAACTGATTACATGCAGGCTAACATGCCAGATTACAATCCATCTGGAACTCTCAGAGCCATCTGAATCGCTAAACATGAATCTAAAAATTCATAACCATTGACTACCTTACAAATGATCACATAATATCATATATATACCCTCCAAAATGTATACGAGTCGGCCACAAAACATTACATTCACCAATGTAGGAAAATGAAACATGTAAATAGGTCAGCCCTAAGATGAAAGGAAATCTCTTCGGAAAAGAACAACCAAGAAGTGTGGATCAATAGGGAGGTCGACCACATGCCAAAGAACATCAAGCAAGACTCAAAATAGATCCACATGCCAATAAACCACTCCAGAAAGAAGAAATCATCAATCGGTAAGCCCAAAACTGTCCCAGAACCTAGAAACAGTCAAACTGATAGCAACATCTTGCCGGTAAAGAATCCAAATGGACTGAAAATCCAAAATTAAGCACATGAATGAACCTAGAAACTAAAAATATGATCTGCAATGAAAATCAAGCAACTACCATAACATACCGACATGAACACATAAAACTGCACACTGAACTGAACAAGAACTAGCACACCATTTGAACTTCTTCGTTCTCACTGGCTTTGTCAATGCATCTGCAACATCTGCCAAAGTATCAACCTTCTCCAACTTCACTTTTCCATCTACCATATCATGAACAAAATGAAACTATACATCAATATGCTTTGTTTTGGCATGGAAAGTAGGATTCTTAGTTAAGCTAATGGCACTCTAGCTATCACAACAAATTGTAATTTTTCCTACATCAAAACCAATATCAGAACACAACCTTTTAAGCCAAATGGATTCCTTACAAGCATGCGTAGCTGCCATGTACTTTGCTTATGTCATGGACAAAGCAACTATAGCTTGTCACTTACTCATCCAATTGATAGTACCAACAAACATCATGAAAACATATCCATTGGTGGATCTCCTACTATCAATGTCACCTGCCTAGTTTAAAACCACAAACCCACAAATACAAATTGAATGTCGAGGTCCACTAGGATAACCATGAAAACATAGGGAATACTCAAAAGTACCCTATAAATATCTAAACACTCTCTTCACTACATCCCAATGTACTTGTTTAGGATTAGCCATAAACCGACTCAGGAATCCCACTGCTTGGGAAATGTCTGGCCTAGTACAGACCATGACATACATTAAACTACCTACAACACTTGCATACAGTACTCTGGTCATGTCCTCTATCTCATTAGGAGATTTTGGACAATCCTCAACTAATAACTTTGTTTCTTGCAAAAAAGGAACTATCAAGGATTTGCAAGTTGACATGTTGAATCTCTCCAACACCGAGTTCACATACTTTCTTTGGCTCAACCAAAGTTTTCTGCTATCTCTATCTCTTCTGATCTCCATCCCTAGGATATACTTCATTGCACCTAAATCTTTCATATCAAATTGTGCTAACAACTAAAATTTCAAACCTGAAATCATATTACCATTCCCAAAAAACAACATATCATCTACATATAAAGCAATAATGAGAATGTGACCATTTTCAGTTTTAAAATATACACAACGGTCAAATTTAGATCTCTGAAATCCCAAACTCAACACATAGGTGTCAAATTTTTGGCACCACATCCTAAGAGATTGTTTCAAACCATACAAAGATTTCTTCAGCTTACATACCAAATGTTCTTTACCTTTAACCACGAAATGCTCAAGCTCTTATATAAATTTCTTTCTCCAAATCACCATGAAGGAAAACCATCTTCACATCCATTTCCTGAATTTCCCAATCATATGCTGCTACAAGTGATAACATAAAACAAATGGATGCCAGCTTTTCTATAGGAGAGAAAATATCATCAAAGTCAATTCTATCCTTATGTGAATACCCCTTTGCGACCAACCATGCCTTATGCCTTTCAACACTACCATCAAGACCCAACTTCTTCTTGAACACCCATTTACAAGTAACGGGTTTACATCCATCAGACATAGGTACCAGATCCCAAGTTTCATTTTTCTTCAAAGAAGCCATCTCTTTGTCCATGGCTTTCTTCCAGAAATCTACATCATCCATACCCATAGCCTCTCTAACAGTCCTAGGTTCATCAGTGTTAGCCAACAAGGTAAAAACACAATTTGAATTCAACAAAGAATAACTAAACCTTTCTGGTGAATAACCAAATCTATCTAGTTCTCGCCTATCATGCATAGACCTCCTCAATAGTTGAGGTTGAGGTTCTTCATCTTCTTCAGAATGTCCAGAACTGCTAGAGCTCTCCTCATTATCAGGTCCACTAGGAGTATGTAGTTCATCTCTTTTCGGAGTAAGTGGAACTTGAACTACCTCATGCTTTTCCTCTTTTTCTTCTAGCTGCAATAATACAATGGAAAGTTTCATCTCTTTGAAAATTACACTTCTGCTATAGAGAACCTTCTGGAGCACTGGATCCCAAAGCTTGTACCCTTTCACACCGACACCATAGCCAATGAAGATATATTTAATCGCTTTTTTTTCCAACTTAGACCTCTTCTCACTTGGCACATGTGCATATGCCTCGCAACTATATACTCTGAGATGCCTTAATGAAGGCTTTTTACCAAACCATGCCTCCATGGGTGTCTTATCAACAAGAGCTGGTGTAGGAGATTTGTTGATCAGATAACATGTAGTGGCTATAGCTTTTGCCCAAAATTTTTTCTCAAGGCCAACTCCACTCAACATACTCCTAGCCCTCTCCATCAACGTCCTATTCATTCTCTCTGCAACTCCATTCTGCTAAGGGGTGTATGGAGTTGTCTTATATCTTTCAATCCCATGCTCTTTACAAAACTTATCAGACTCCGTAGAACACAAATCACCACCATTGTCAATTCTCAAACATTTAACCTTCCTATCAATCTAATTTTTAACCAAGGATTTAAACTCCTTAAACCGACTAAAGACTTCAACCTTACTCCCGAGGAAATAAACAAATGTTCTCCTACTGTAATCATCTATAAAAGATACAAAGTATACAGATTTTGATAACGGAGGAACATTTACAAGACCAAACACATCTGCATGAATGTAGTCCAACACCCCAGAAGACTTATGAGAACTTTTATAAAATTGCACACTGTTTTGTTTACCAAAGATACAATGTTCACAGAAGTCAAACTCGAGATTACAATCTTCAAGGCCTTCTACAAGACTCTTAGATTTTAAGGTTCGGAGACCCTTCTCACCAATATGGCCAATTCTTTGGTGCCATAACATCATCTTCTCTGCAAGAAGCTTCATTTCCAAAGAATGGGCACCCTTAGGTACCCAAAAGGCATGACCATCAGAAGTAGATGCAACATATTTCTTCACTGCTTTATCCAATGATGAGGATGAAGAATGCAAAGATTTCCTCTTCTTTGACTTATCAGAAGAACTATTGCATTGAACAATGCATGCATCCAACTTGAACAAGGTTCCTAACCGAACTCCTCTAACCAAAACCATAGCTCCTCTAGTCATCTTACATCTTCCACTCAAGAAGACAACTTGCACACCCACATCATTCAATTTACTCAAAGGAGGTTTTGTGTCAAACCCGGGATATGCAATACACCATCAATTCCCTTCACTCTACCATCAGGGAATTTAATTCAGACTCTTCCACGACCAACTATTTCTAGATGAGAATCATCATCGAGGTACACCTTTCCACCATCAAATTCATCATATTTTGAGAACCAATCTCTATGTGATGTCATGTGAAAAGATGCCCCAGAATCTATTAACCACACATCTTCAGATGTCTATGTTGCCAAAGCTGCAACCAATGCTTCACGGAAATAATCATTCTCCATCTCAATCCTTCCAGATGTGCTCGCCATATTTTTCTACAATAGGATATCAATAAGTTCACTTCTGCAAAAGGGAAAGTGCAAAAAGATGGTGGTCAAAAAGGGGGGTATAAGTGGACACTTTTTTTCTGAAATCAGGTGAACCTGAACTTGGAGGCAAAATTTGAAAGTCATCCACTCAAGATATGAAGATAATCAAAGAACAAATATTGGAGTACTCTGAATTTAGTTTCCAAACAACTAAACGTTTTCAAAATTGGATAAGATTAAGGGGGTGAAATCCTTCGCGCACGAAAAACTGACCCTTTTTTTTTTTTTTTTTTTCTGAAAAACATAACATAGTGTCTGACGTGCGCATCAAAAAAGTCATAGTTAGATTTAGTATTTTGACAAATCCTTTGGCAGAAAGATATTTAAGAGTGAGCACTAGAAGATGTGTATTTTTTTGTAATTTTTTGTTGAGTATTTTTTTTTTTTAATGATTTTTCCAATCGAGCACATCCTGAAAATTTTGGTACCTGTTCATGCATGAAGCATAAGTTGCACTAAACAAATCGAAAATGCAATTTTTAAAATTTTTTTTTTGTAAAGAATCAAGTGCCCTACAATAATATATAAAGTTTTTTAAATTTGGATACGTATATCAAAATTTATTCAAAAAATGGTGCTCCTATGTCTGTGAGAACTATGGAGACACTAGTAAAAGAAATTCAATAATAATATGTTATTGTTGTTCAAATTGAAAACAAATTATATGCTTAGAAATATCAGAAGATGGGTGAAAATATGGTGGCAATTTTAGAAATACCCACTTTATGAAGTGTAAACTTGATGATGATAAAGTCGATAAACCAAGTTGATAAAATAAAACACGTCAAAAATGAGAGAAATGGAGGGAAATCAAACTTCCAATCCGTAGCTTTGTCATCTAGGCCTATTTCCAAGCCTAAACAGTCAAAAGCGTGTATGGGGTACGTATAGTGTAAGCATCACGTATGCGCTTGTTTCCCTATAAACAACAAGTACGTGCTATTGTATAATATGATATTCTATGTATAATATGTGTATATACATATAATATATGTAATATATAATATGTGTATAATATGACATTGTATATATATATATTAAACATATATATACACATGTAAGTGTATCGTCTCTCCCTCTCAAACACATACAAGGTCTCTCTCTCTCTCTCTCTCTCTCTCTCTCTCTCTCTCTCTCTCTCTCTCTCTCTCTCTCTCTCTCTCTCTCTCTCTCTCTCTCTCTCTCCATACCCCATCCCTCTTTCTCTTCTTCTCTCCCTCCATACCCCCACTGCAACTGTGTCTGCACTTCTATTAGAAGTAAGTGAATTTATTTCTTGTCTGCAACTTCCTCTTTGATTTTTATCATGTATCCTCTCCTAAAAAAAATGACTTATGGATTTTTTGTGTGTGTATTGAATAGGAGGAATAGGGTTTGAAATTGTACCACAGGTGTATTACCATGACAAACAAGGAAACGTGTAGCAATATTCTTCTCGAATGTGTTTTTAATGAGCAAAGCAAATGTGGAAAATAGTGTCAACAAAGTAACATGATGAGTCAGAGTACCTACAATATGTTTTTCAAAAGAAAACAATAGGTAGGAAGAGAAAGAGGGAGAGTAACACAGATGATGTCCTATAGAATGATAGCGGTGGGTATGCGACAGTTCCCATGTTGTTACACAATGCCTGTCACCTAAAGCAATTAAAGTTTTTTTTTATGCATGGCAGTGGTAGTATATGATGATCATCACTTGTCAAACAGCTTGGAACGGTACATACCCATGAAAGAAATCAAGTGTGTAATTCCTATAGTCACAATCGAGATCAATCTTATAACCTTCCAAATTTAATAGCATCATATGTTTTAGAACTTAGGCAGTACTCTTATGGTTAGGTCAAGCTCTTACACTTTCTTTTTTAATGAAGCCTCGTTGTTTGTTCGCTTGGAGTCTCGTTGTATGATGTTCTATTCATAACTTTAAATTTAATATATCATTTTATTAGCCCACCATTTGACCCCTTAGGTGTCATTAGAGGTTGTATTGTTTCCTAAGAGGTCATATGGTATCCTGTGACCCCTTAAGACCCCTCCTCTTTCCCTCCCCCCCTACTCTCCCTCTCTCCCTTTCTCTCTCTCTCCCTCTCCCTCCCTCTACCTCTCTCCCTCTCTCTACCTTCCCTCCTCTCTCTCTCTCTCTCTCTCTCTCCTCTCTCTCTCTCTCTCTCTCTCTCTCTCTCTCTCTCTCTCTCCCTTCCTCCATACCCCTTCTTCTCTCCCACCCCCCCTATTCTCTCTCCCTCTCCCTCCCTCTACCTGTCTCCCTCTCTCTACCTTCCCTCCCCCGTCTCCCTCTCTATCCCTCTCTCTCTACTTGCAATATGTTTTTCAAAAGAAAACAACAGGTAGGAAGAGAAAGAGGGAGAGTAACACAGATGATGTCTTGTAGAATGATAGTGGTGGGTATGTGAGAGTTCCCATGTTGTTACACAATGCCTGTCACCTAAAGAAATTAAAGTTTGTTGTATGCATGGCAATGGTAATATATGATGATCATCACTTGTCAAACAGTTTGGAACGGTACATACCCATGAAAGAAATCAAGTGTGTAATTCCTATAGTCACAATCGAGATCAGTCTTATAACCTTGCAAATTTAATAGCATCATATGTTTTAGAACTTAGGCAGTACTCTTAGGGTTAGGTCAAGCTCTTACACTTGCTTTTTAGTGAAGCCTCATTGTTTGTTTTCTTAGAGTGTCGTTGTATGATGTTCTATTCATAACTTTAAATTTAATATATCATTTTATTAGCCCACCATATGACCCCTTAGGTGTCATTAGAGGTTGTATTGTTTCTTAAGAGGTCATATGGTATCCTATGACCCGTTAAGACCCCTCCTCTTTCCCTCCCCCCCCTACTCTCCCCCTCTCCCTCTCTCTCTCTCTCTCCCTCTCTCCCTCCTCCCTCCCTCTCCTCTCTCTCTCTCTCTCTCTCTCTCTCTCTCTCTCTCTCTCTCTCTCTCTCTCTCTCTCTCTCTCCCTCTACCTCTCCCTTCCTCCATACCCCTTCTTCTCTCCCACCCCCCTCTTCTCTCTCCCTCTCCCTCCCTCTACCTCTCTCCCTCTCTCTACCTTCCCTCCCCTCTCTCCCTCTCTCTACCTGCAATATGTTTTTCAGAAGAAAACAAAAGGTAGGAAGAGAAAGAGGGAGAGTAACACAGATGATGTCCTGTAGAATGATAGTGGTGGGTATCCCACCATATGACCCCTTAGGTGTCATTAGAGGTCGTATTGTTTCCTAAGAGGTCATATCCTACTCTCCCCCTCTCCCTCTCTCTACCTTCCCTTCTCTCTCTCTCTCTCTCTCTCTCTCTCTCTCTCTCTCTCTCTCTATCTACCTTCCCTCCCCCCCTCTTCTCTCCCTCTCTCCCTCCCTCTACCTCTCCCTTCCCCCCAT